>NC_053489.1:40709662-40847162 GCF_905171775.1 Rana temporaria | reverse complement strand
TTTTTACTGCACGCTGTGAGACTCTCACAATGTGCGTTAGAAGCTGCAGAGCGTCAGATAGAGCCCGCTTCATTTCCTGGCTGGAGAACATCCAGCATCATTTAGCTCTTTCTTCCCCAGCCCGCCCCTTTTGATTCATTGGATTTCAGTTCTTTCAGGGATCTTCATCATCAGTCACGGAGGCTCAGCATCACATGTGGGTGTTACCATAGGTGTGTGCAGCCTATTGGATTAGGTGTAGGGATATGCAATTGGTGGACCTCCAGCTGTTGCAAAACTACAAGTCCCATCATGCCTCTGCCTCTGGGTGTCGTGCTTGTGGCCGTCAGTCTTGCTATGCCTCGTGGGACTTGTAGTTCTGCAACAGCTGGAGGTCCGCTAATTGCATATCCCTGGATTAGGGTGTGCACCATAACCACTTCCCGACCGCCGCATGTATATGTACGTCCACAGAATGGCACGTACAGGTACGTCCTTGCCTTTCCGCGGGTCGGGGGTCCGATCCGGACACCCCCCCCCCCCCCCCCACATGCGGCGGTCGGATTCCCGCGGGGAGCGATCCGGGATGAGGGCGCGGCTATTCGTTTCTAGCCGCCCCCTCGCGATCGCTCCCCGGAGCTGAAGAACGGGGAGAGCCGTATGTAAACACGGCTTCCCCGTGCTTCACTGTGGCGGCTGCATCGATCGTGTGATCTCTTTTATAGGGGGACTCGATCGATGATGTCAGACCTACAGCCACACCCCCCTACTGTTGTAAACACACACTAGGTGAAGCCTAACACGTTCAGCGCCCCCTGTGGTTAACTCCCAAACTGCAACTGTCATTTTCACAATAAACAATGCAATTTAAATGCGTTTTTTGCTGTGAAAATGACAATGGTCCCAAAAATGTGTCAAAATTGTCCGAAGTGTCCGCCATAATGTCGCAGTCACGAAAAAAATCGCTGATCGCCGCCATTAGTAGTAAAAAAAAAAAAAAAAAAAACTATCCCCTATTTTTTAAACGCTATAAATTTTGCGCAAACCAATCGATAAACGCTTATTGCGATTTTTTTTACCAAAAATAGGTAGAAGAATACGTATCGGCCTAAACTGAGGGAAAAAAAATGTTTTATATATGTTTTTGGGGATATTTATTATAGCAAAAAGTAAAAAATATTGCATTTTCTTCAAAATTGTCGCTCTATTTTTGTTTAAAGCGCAAAAAATAAAAACCGCAGAGGGGATCAAATACCACCAAAAGAAAGCTCTATTTGTGGGGAAAAAAGGACGCCAATTTTGTTTGGGAGCCACGTCGCATGACCGCGCAATTGTCTGTTAAAGCGACGCAGTGCCGAATCGCAAAACCTGGCCTGGGCATTTAGCTGCCTAAAGGTCCGGGGCTTAAGTGGTTAAAGATCAAACACGTGTGTGTGTGTGTGTGTGTGTCCAGGGCCGCCATCAGGAATTTTGGGGCCCCTTACACAGCTTCAGGCATGGGCCCCCTGGAGCAGAGAATCGGGGGGGGGGGGCTCTTCTGACACAAATTGAGCAGGGGGGGAGTGCCGCAAGTTGAGAAGTGGGGGGGCGGCACAAATTCAGAATGGGGGGGGGGCATGGCGAATCGAAAAGCTGGGGGGGGGGGCTGCCGCCGCGTATTAGGGTTGGGGGGGCTTTGGGTGCTGACGAACAAAAAAAATGTAAATAAAAAAAAGGGGTATGCCATCCGGGGCCCTGGGGACCACCGGGCCCCTTACAGGTGTACTGCCTGTACCCCCCTGATGGCGACCCTGTGTGTATCTACATATCCAGTATATGACCCTGACATACTGATCTCCCTGCCGGCACAATAATAATATAATAATGCGATAATGCTAATGCACATGGGGGGATTAGGGTGTGCCCAGGCACATGCGGCACACCCTGTGTGCACGCCTATGGGTGTTACCCAGGGTGGTCTGGGTTCAAATACAACCTGCCCAGGTAACTGCCACCGCTCCAGTCTAACATCTCCCCATCAAAGATTTCTCTATATTTTCCATTCCTTTCCCATCAAGAGTCAGCCTCTATTTGCATCAGTACTGAGGGATCTTGAGAGGAGGACTGAGATCTGTCTGCATTACATAGAGAAGCACGCATACCCAGTGATGATGTTACTGGATCTAAAATAAGGGAAGAAATGAAAATGGAAATGTTTTCTTTAAAGATGTCATTAGCATGTTGATGAGGGGCGAAGGAAGAACCGGTGAAGGGAAAATATAATATAATCAGATTAAACTTTCATTTTACAGGATAGCAGACAATGCTGCCATATAGCTGTCAGCTCTACCGGGGAACGGTCTACAACTCCGGGACCTGTCCCTGTCCTCGTTCTTCACTCATCCCTCTCATTATTATTCATGAGATCGTAGCCTTCCCTTCATTTATTAAAGGAGAATTCAGAATGACACACTGACACAGAGATCAGCCTGAAAGTGTCCTTGGAAATCAATCCTCAGATGTCCCCAAAACCAACTCAGGATCTTTCTATAGATACTTCTTCAGGATCTTTCTATAGATACTTCTTCAGGATCTTTCTACAGATACTTCTTCAGGATCTTTCTATAGATACTTATTCAGGATCTTTCTATAGATACTTCTTCAGGATCTTTCTATAGATACTTCTTCAGGATCTTTCTATAGATACTTCTTCAGGAGTAACTCAATCTCTATTACATCGTAACATTGTATACAAATGTGTGAGATCCAGAAATGGAAGAAACCTGAAGAAGGCATCCTGAAATCTTGTATTATATTCATCAATATAGGGGATCACATCCAATATAGGGGATCACATCCAATATAGGGGATCACCTCACCTCCAATATATAGGATCACCTCCAATATAGGGGGTCACCTCACCTCCGATATAGAAGATCTCTCCATCTACAATATAGGGGAGCACCTCTCCTCCAATATAGAGGATCACCTCACCTCCAATATAGGGGATCACCTCACCTCCAATATAGGGGATCATCTCACCTCCAATATAGGGGATCATCTCACCTCCAATAAAGGGGATCACCTCACCTCCAATATAGAGAATCATCTCTCCTCCAATATAGGGGATCACCTCACCTCCAATATAGGGGATCACCCCACCTCCAATATAGGGGAGCACCTCACCTCCAATATAGGGGAGCACCTCACCTCCAATATAGAGGATCACATCACCTCCAATATAGGGGAGCACCTCACCTTCAATATAGGGATCACCTCACCTCCAATATAGGGGATCACCTCACCTCCAATATAGAGGATCACCTCAATTCCAATATAGGGGATCACCTCACCTCCTAAATAGGGGATCACCTCACCTCCAATATAGGGGATCACCTCACCTCCAATATAGAGGATCACCTCAATTCCAATATAGGGGATCACCTCACCTCCTAAATAGGGGAGCACCTCACCTCCTATATAGGGAAGTACCTCACCTCCAATATAGAGGATCACATCACCTCCAATATAGGGGAGCACCTCACCTCACCTCCAATATAGGGATCACTTCACCTCCAATATAGAGGATCACATCACCTCCAATATAGAGGATCACCTCACCTCCAATATAGAGGATCACATCACCTCCAATATAGAGGATCACATCACCTCCAATATAGAGGAGCACCTCACCTCCAATATAGAGGAGCACCTCACCTCCAATATAGGGGAGCACCTCACCTCACCTCCAATATAGGGGAGCACCTCACCTCACCTCCAATATAGGGATCACCTCCAATATAGAGGATCACCTAATCGGTAAACTAGGTGCAAAGAGTGACAGCCGGGGCAAAGTACAAGAAGCCATTACCGACCAATCAGAAATCATCCCTAACTGCCCTGCAGCCAAAAGCTGGTTGCCATGGGTTGTTGCACCTTGCATATGACGGCTCAGTGACATGAAGCTTTGCACAGAACACAAGCAGGATTAGCCCAGAGCTGATGCTGCAGCTGATCCCATTGTGCAGCACATAAAGAAGGTGTAGCAGCCGGCTAATTGTGCTGCAGGGACTGAAGAGCATCCTGAACAGGCAAGCACTTACCATGATGGTGACAGTGGCAATCCCAGCTCCAAGCTCCAGCTACCCCTTCCTCCTCATCCATGCTTTGTTCTTCAGGCTGCCTGTCTCTTCTGCACACTGCATCCTCCCCAGCAGTCCTCCTGTGTCTGTGATCAGCCCATTCTCTCCCAGGTCACACACTGGAGTCAGCAGCCTTCCTCCTCTGCCTTCCCAGGGAACTCCTCTCAGGACACGCCCACTGCCTGACGTCACAGCCAGCTGTCAATCACTGCTGGAGCACAGCTGTCACATCCAGCCAGCACCTGGCCAGGCACTCCTAGGGCACTCATACCAGGGGATGGGTCCAATGCCAGCATAAAACTGGTACTATAACCACTGGCAGGAATGATTCATCACCAGTGTGTTCACACCAAGAACAAAATAATAATTAACTTTTTTTTTTTAATAATAGTTATGCATGCAGCAATTAGACCACAACAACTGGAAGTCATAATCGGCAGTCACCAGCCTGTTATTTTTATAGCATGGAAATTATATTTAATTTGTAATGATAAAAATATCAAGATAAAAAATAGCTAAATAATATAAATAATAAAAAATAAAAATAAGCAAGCAAAAAAATAAATAAATAAATAACAATAATATTGGGCCAGATTCTCAGTCAATGGCGTATCTTTGCCCGGGCGTAACATATCCGATTTACGTTACGCCTCCGCAACTTAGACGGGCAAGTGCTGTATTCTCAAAGCACTTGCTCCGTAAGTTGCGGCGGCAAAGCGTAAACTCGTCCGGCGTAAGCCCCCCCAATTCAAATTTGGATCAGGGGGGCGTGTTTTATGTAAAACTACTGTGACCCGACGTGATTGACGTTTTTGCGGAAACGGCGCATGCGCCGTCCGTGGAATTTCCCAGTGTGCATTGCTCCGAAGTACGCCGCAAGGACGTCATTGGTTTCGACGTGAACGTAAATGACGTCCAGCCCCATTCACGGACGACTTACGCAAACGACGTAAATTTTTCAAATTTCGACGCGGGAACGACGGCCATACTTAACATTGGTACGCCGCACTTATGCCTCATATAGCAGGGGCAACTATACGCCGGGAAAAGCCTAACGTAAACGTCGTAACTTGACTGCGTCGGCCGCGCGTACGTTCGGGAATTTGCGTATCTAGATAATTTGCATACTCAACGCGGCATTCGACGGAAGCGCCACCTAGCGGTCAACAAAAAAATGCAGTTTAGATCCGACGGCGTAAGAGACTTACGCCTGTCGGATCTAATGGATATCTATGCGTAACTGATTCTAAGAATCAGGCGCATAGATACGACGGGTCGGATTAGGACTTACGACGGCGTACATGGCGCTGCGCCGTCGTAAGTCCTTTCAGAATCTGGCCCATTGTATTGTAAAGAAAAGGGAGGCTGTATTGGACTATGATGGCATCGTATGATCAACTGATAGACAGTCAAATTTATAATGTAAAATATTTTTATCACAAAGTAAAAATTTCTAAACATTTACAATAAAATATTGATTGTGACAACCATAAATCAGCTAATCATTAACATTGTATTAACAATGATGTATACAAAACATCAAATATTCTGCAGTGTACATGTACTCTACATGTTGCATGTTTCGCAGTTACTTGGTGTCCGCTTCCTCAGGAGCCATACATGGGCACATCATTTATTAAAAGATGTATATGGAATATGTCACAAAACGTGGATGCTGTGTCAGGTAGGTGGCCAAGAACCTGGTCCAGGGAAGCAACCTACCCCGGGGGACACAAAAATGCAGGATGACCCACATAAATTGGTACAACCTGATTATAAAGAGACGTCTGTTCTATCCCCACAGTGTCACCTTGGTATATTGTACATGAACAGCCCCTCTGGGTACAGGGAGGTCTTAACGGAAAATTGTGTTGGTGTGAAGGGTAAAATTATATATCCTCCAGCCAGATCTTCCATTACTTCAATAAGGTAACTGCCTCAAATAAAGTGAGGGATCATTGGTGACAGGGGAGATACACAGGCGTGTCAAAGACCAGGCCACTTTTTGAGATTCGGCACTGCGTCACTTTAACTGACAATTGCGCGGTCGTGCGACGTGGCTCCCAAACAAAATTGGCGTCCTTTTTTTCCCACAAATAGAGCTTTCTTTTGGTGGTATTTGATCATCTCTGCGGTTTTTAGTTTTTGCGCTATAAACAAAAATAGAGCGATAATTTTGAAAAAAAAAAATATTTTTAACTTTTTGCTGTAATAAATATCCCCCAAAAATATATAAAAAAAAACGATTTTTTTCCTCAGTTTAGGCCGATACGTATTCTTCTACCTATTTTTCGTAAAAAAAAATCGCAATAAGCGTTTATTGATTGGTTTGCGCAAATGTTATAAGGTTTACAAAATAGGGGATAGTTTTGTGGCATTTTTATTAATATTTTTTTTTTTATCGGTACTGCGACACTTCGGACACTTTTGACACATTTTTGGGACCATTGGCATTTTTATAGCGATCAGTGCTATAAAAATGCATTGATTACTATAAAAATGTCACTGGCAGTGAAGTGGTTAACACTAGGGGGCGAGGAGGCGGTTAAGTATGCTCCCTGGGTGTGTTCTAACTGAACAGGGGGGGGGGACTGACTTGGGGAAATGACTGATCGCTGATCATACATTGTATGAACAGACGATCAGGCATTTCTCCCCCTGTTTACACACACAGCTCCCGGTCCTCACTCTGTAACGAGCGATCGCGGGTGCCCGGCGGTGATCGCGCCCGCAGGGCACGTGCGTCAACGTCAGGGGCGAGCGGGGGGGGGCGCGTGTGCGCGGGCCCCTATTGGCTGCTCGGCGAGATGACGTAGATATACGTGATCTCGCCCAGCAGAGCCGACCTTCCCCCCTGTAAAACGGCGGTTGGTCGGCAAGCGCTTAATACAGCAATTGTGCTGCATTAAGGAGACGCCTGTGTATCTCCCCCGTCATCCTGCATTTTTGTGTCCCCCGGGGTGGGTTGCTTCCCTGGACCGGGTTCTTGGCCACCTACCTGACACAGCATCCACATTTTGTGACATAATCTATATACATCGTTTAATAAATTATGTGCCCATGTATGGCTCCTGAGGAAGCGGACACCAAGTAACCGCGAAACATGCAACATGTAGAGTACATGTACACTGCAGAATATTTGATGTTTTGTATACATCATTGTTAATACAATGTTAATGATAAGCTGATTTATGGTTGTCACAATCAGTATTTTATTGTAAATGTTTAGAAATTTTTACTTTGTAATAAAAATATTTTACATTATAAATTTGACTGTCTATCAGTTGCTCATACGATGCCATCATAGTCCAATACAGCCTCCCTTTTCTTTACAATATTTCAATGGGACAAAGGCATAATTTTGTAACATAAATATACCCTAGCACTTTAATACATAACAACAATATTGTGATGATTATTGTTATGAGCCGTAATAATAAAAATAATCATGTAACATTGTTTTTTATATTAATGTATTATTATTATTATTATTATTATTATTAATAATAATAATGAAATAGAAAATACTTATATCATAGTAATAATGATAACTTATTATACACTTGTTATTAATAATAATAAAAACAACAACAATTGTTTATATTGGGCCAAATTCTCAAAACCATGTGTAAATTTAGGATTATCTAACTTATGTCATTTAAGTTAGGTCGCCCTAAGTTGGTGTCGTAACTACCGTATTCTCAGTGCATTTGCGCTCAAAACTGCGCCATCCTTAACTTAAGTTTCAATGCCTAAGGCGTGGTTATGGCAAGTGGGATTGAAGTGGGCGTGCTTCATTGTAATGAGCCGTGACCCCATGCAAATGAAGTGCCGGCCGTACTGCGCATGCGCGCACGAATCTGGACCTCAATGCGCATGTGCAGAACTTTGGTCAGCGCAATCAGTGAGATAGGTAAAAGGCCAAGCGTACTTAGTTTGAAGATCGCCCTGTGGCTAAATAGCCCCAGTCAAACACACTTCAATTGCAAAAGTATTTCCCTGTGTTCCCTTCCTAAAGCAAGTTGCTTCTGCTTTGAACGTTTGTCAGTGTTTGTTGGTAAGATTGTTTTGTGAGAAAAGTGTTTGTGGAGTTGGAGGGTATAGTTGGTGTTTGTTTTTGCTAATTTGTTTTTTGTTTTGATTGTTTGCCTGTTTGTTTTTACTAATAGTTTTTTTTGGGTTTTGTTTATATTTTTTGTTTTCCTTTTTTGCCTGTTTGTTTTCGAATTAATAGTAGCTGTCTGTCTATTTTTTATTTTGGCTTGTTTGTATTTTCTTTGGTGTGTGTGTGTATTGTTGTTTGTTTGTTGGCTGAGTTCCCTGTTGCTGGGTGTTGTCTGTCATGGCTCCCAAGCGCAGGAAGCTAAATTTTTCACCGGCAGAGAAGCATATACTTGCTCAGGGCGTCCTTAAATTTGGGCGATTTCTCCATGGCCCTGAGAGCCACACCACCACCCCGGCCAGGAGGAAGGAGATCCTTCAAAAGATCACCGATCGGATCAATGCGGCGGGGGGGGGGGGAGACCAGGACCATCGCTGGAGTTCAAAAAAAAATAAATGACTTGAGGAGCGTGTCCCGGAACAAGCTGGCAACGCTGCATGCCCATACCAGGGGCACTGGAGGAGGGGGACCCTGCCCAGTCAGGATGAGTGAGGAGGAATGGGCAGTGGCCCAGTGTTTCCACCCACAGCAGGTGGTGGGCCTGCCTGGCTTTGACAATGATCCTCTTATGAGGACAGGTAATTTTTTTGAATTTCTATCTGGTGATTAGCATGTGTGGGTGGGGGAAGGGAAGATGTGCCAAGTTTGTGGATACAACAACCTGTGATTGTTTTGTGTCCTCCCCAGATGGCCAGGAGGTGGCAGCCCCATCAGCCCAGGAGGTGGCAGCCCCATCATCCCAGGAGGTGGCAGCCCCATCATCCCAGGAGGTGGCAGCCCCATCAGCCCAGGAGGTGGCAGCCCCATCAGCCCAGGAGGTGGCAGCCCCATCAGGTCAGGAGTTTGCTGGCCCATCAGGTCAGGAGGTTGCTGGCCCATCAGGGCAGGCTGCTGCACCACCCCCAAGACAGGCTCATGCAGAGTCACAAGAAGGGCAGGATTCGCCATGGGAGGGGAGTGCCCACAACTCCCCTAATTTGGATGTTGAGTGGGAGGAGGATGAGGGGGAGGAAGATGACAATATTCTGATTGGGCAGGAAATAATGATGGGCCAAGATATGACCTTTGAATCATCCCCTGAGGGAACCCCACAGGCGCCCAGAAGTCAGGCCACCATCATGGGTCGCCCCTTCCAACCCTCCTCCAACATGCAGCAGCACCCATGGCTCACTCCAACTCCTCCTCCAAGGCCACAAGCCTCAGGGGCAAGTAGGATGCCGACCCCTGAAAACAGGGGGGGGTTGGTGCGTCTGCCGGTCAGTCTGTTGAGGGACAATGTCCGGCAGACCCGCAGTCTGTCTGCAATACAAAAAACTATCAGCAAGGTGGAGCGCAGCCTGGGTGCAATGAGGGAGTCACTGGGTGACGTGGCCACCAACTCCGTGGGGGTCATCACCTGTTTGTGGGACATGAGGAACGCCACAACAGGTGTGGCCCAGGAGGTGACTGCCCTCACCCAGGCTGTGCAGGCCAATACCCGGGCTGTGCAGGCCAATACGGCTGCCATAACTTCCTGTCTGACAAGGATAGCCGTTGCCTTGGAGGGAAGGCCAGCAGGAGGACAGACACCAGGGGAGGCTGCTTCCTCCCCTGTACAGTCCCCCCGCCCTCAAAATACTCCCTCCCCTGCACAGTCCCCCCCCCCTGAAAATACTCCCTCCCCTGCACAGACCCCCCCCCCGTGAAGATCCCCCAGTTGGCCGTGGCCGTCCCCGTGGCCGTCCCCGTGACCGTGCCCGTGCCCGTGGGCAGCCCAGAAGGAGCACTCGGCAACATCCCTAATTTGCAGGGGTACTTTTTTTTTTTTTTTTTACACTGTACTTATGATTTGGTCTATGTGTGTGAATGATGTGTGAATGTGGGGGGATGGCATTCCTGAAAACATAAGGGTGTCACCCTCAGTTTTGGTGGAGTAGGGATCCCCAGGACCAGGGAGAAGTCATCCTAGGTTCCTGAATGGTGTATGAATGCACAGTGACATAATTGGAGCCGTGGCGGGGCGTTACTGCTCCCAAGTACCAAAGGGGGGGGGGGGGGGTACTTGGATCTAATCCAATTCTATGTGCATGTGATGTGTCTGTGCTAGGGACCACAGTGACGTGCATTCATGCATTCTCATTGTGAGATAATTAATGTGCGTTTTGTAAATCAAAATAAACATTCTGTTTGGCATATAAGTAATGTGCATTTATTTAACAAAATAAAGATTTAAAGGTCACATAATCTCTGTGATTTGGTCTTGGCAAATCAAAAACAAAAATTGTATTAGGATGCATTTACTGGGCAAAGATGCCTTCAGACAGTTGTCTCCTGATTGCCTGGCCCTCAGCAGACCGGGTAGAGGGGTTTGGGGGGGGGGGGGGTTGCCTGGGTGGGGGGTCAGGTCAGGAGATATGTCCACATGCATGCCCTTTCTTAATGCAAAATTGTGCAGTATGCAACATGCACCAATAATTTTGCATACAAAGTCTGGGGAATACAATAGTGTACCCCCAGTCTTGTCCAGGCATCGGAATCGTGACTTTAGCATGCCAAAAGTCCGCTCAACTATAGCCCGGGTCTGGACGTGCACCTCATTGTATTTTCGTTCTCCGGGTGTTTGGGGGTTTCTAAAGGGGGTCATCAGGTGGGGTCCCAATGCATATCCTGAGTCACCTGTAAGGGAAAAGACAGGAGGATATTAGTCATGCATGTGCCCCTTGTGATGTCTCCATCATGGGGGGGGCATACCTGACACCAATGTCACTCACCAATCAGCCAGCTGTCTCCATAAACGTTCATCTCCAAGTCTTGGTAGATCTTGGTCTGCCGTAGAATAAAACTGTCGTGGCACGACCCTGGAAACTTGGCACAAACGTGCCAGATGAGGCCATGGGCATCTACAATCATCTGGACGTTGATGGAATGCCACCCTTTTCTGTTTCTGAACAGGTGTTCAGTTTCATGGGGGGGCTGGAGTGCCACATGGGTGCAGTCAATCGCACCGATGATCTTAGGAAAGCCAGCAATATTGTAGAAGTCTGTCATGGCTTGCACACGCTGGTCCTCCTGGGTGGGCATGACAAACTGATGGCTCATGCGCCGCAGTATGGCAGGGACCACCTGATGTAGGCATTTACTCATGGTGGACTGCACCATCCCAGCCACACCTCCAGATGCTCGCTGGAAGGAGCCACTCGCTAGAAAATGCAGTGTTGCCATAACTTTTTCCAGAGGTGTCAGGGCATGGGAACGTAGGGTTGGGGCGATTAGATCCTCATGAAGGAGTTGGGTAATCTCCAGGATGGCCTCCCTATCAAATCGGTAGTTGCCAATGACCTCATAAACTGGCATTTGCCAAATATCACGGCGTGGCCGATAAACACGCGCCTGTGCCCTCATCCTCCTCCTCTGTGCCCTCCTCCTCCTTTGTGCCTGTAAGGCAGCAAGTGCCGTCAAAATCATTGCTGGTCCTGGCATTTTTCAGCAACAAACTTCACAACTAGAGCTGTAACTCCCTTCTGCAAACCCTTCCACAGCATGTGTAAAATTAGGGCTGGTTTTATAATGTGGAACTTTAGTCAGAAAAACTAACAGGTGCGCACAGGGCGGAAAATACGGCACACACACTTAATTCTGAGAATCGCCCTAACTCCCTCATTTGCATCTTTGCCTATCAAAAACAGCGGCGAGCCTAGCGTAATTTGCGCCCGGGAATGCGCAGGTGTAACTACTTTAAGTACGGCTGAAAATACGGAAATCTTTGCTTAAGTCATTTTGACGATCGCGCGCAAATATACGCGCCGTGTAAAATTAGAAAAATGGAGTTAAGTCTGCGTATCTCTTTTGAGAATTTGGCCCATTGTCTTTTATGTATGATATATTCATATTACTTAAATATTCTAAATATAAATAATAATAAACAGGATAATAACCACGTAACATTGATTGTTATTACTGTTGTTAGTATTAGTATTATTAAAAAATAATATATAATAATGCTAACTTATTATTATTATTATTAACAAGTATATAATAGTTTATGGGGTAGATTCATGCAGGAGATATGACGGCGTATCTCCGTATACGCCGTCGTATCTCTGAGTGTGCGGTGTCGTATCTATGCTCCTGATTCATAGAATCAGTTACGCATAGATTTGACTAAGATTCGACCAGCGTTGCACTTTTAGGCTGGCCGCTAGGTGGTGCTTCCGTATATTTACGCGTTGAATATGCAAATTAGGTAGATACGCCGATTCAGAAACATACGTTTGCCCGGCGCATTTTTTTACGTTGTTTACGTTATTCTTTTTCCGGCGTATAGTTACCCCTGCTATATGAGGCGTATCCTATGTTAAGTATGGCCGTCGTTCCCGCGTCAAATTTTGAAAATTTTACGCCGTTTGCGTAAGTCGTCCGTGAATGGGGCTGTGCGTGGGGTCACACTACATTTAAATAAAACACACCCACATCATCCACATTTGAATTAGGCAGGCTTACGCCGGACCACATACGTTACGCCGCCGTAACATAGGGCGCAAGTTGTTTCTGAATATGGAACTTGCGCAGAAAGATACTCCATTGTATCTGAATCTACCCCTATATCTTCTTTTGTGTATGATATATTCAGATTGCTAATAATTTACAAATCTAAATAATAATAATAAGCAAGCAAATACCAACAACAACAACACCAATAATAATAATAATGATTATTATTATTATAAAAATAACTATGTAACAATAATGCTGATAACACATTATATACTTGATTGTTATTATAACTATGCAACAATAATGCTGATAACTTATTATACACATAAGAACACACTTGATGATAATAATAATAATAATAATGAAATAAAAAATACATTTAAAATAGTAATAATGATAACTTATTATACACTTGTTATCAATAATAATGAAAACAACAATAGTTTATATTGTCTTTTATGTATGATATATTCATATTACTTAAATATTTCAAATATAAATAATAATAAACAGGATAATGACAACGTAACAAGATTGTTGTTACTTTTGTTATTATTAGTATTATTACAAGAAGTAACTATGTAATTATAATAATAATGCTAACTTATTATTATTGACAAGTGTATAATAGTTTATAAATCTTCTTTTGTGTATGATATATTCAGATTGCTAATAATTTACAAGTCTTAATAATAATAATAGTAAACTAGCAAATACCAACAACAACACCAATAATAATAATGATTATTATTATAAAAATAACTAAGTAACAATAATTCTGATAACCTATTATATACTTGATGATTATTATTATTATTATTATTATTATTATTATTATTATTATTATTATAACAACTATGTAACAATGTTGCTGATAACCTATTATATACTTGATTATTGTTATTAATATTATAACTATGTAACAATAATGCTGATAACTTAATATACACATAAGAACGCAATTGATGATAATAATAATAATAATAAAAGAAAATAATAGTATATTTTCTATATTTATTATTTATTTATTTTTCTATACCGGCAGAACGGGGAGAGGCCAGTGTAAACAAGGCATCTCTCCGTTCTGGCTAGTGACACTAAAGCCCCGTACACACGATAGAATCCATCCGCTGAAAAATCCCAGCAAATGGGTTTCTGCGGATAGATCCTATGGTGTGTACACTCCAGTGGATCTGTTTCCGCGGATATTTATCCCCTGGGATGGATTCCAGCAGATCGAATATTCGCTGACATGACAAACAAATCTATCCGCTGGAATCCATCCCAACGGATGGATCCGCTGGTCTGTATAGACTCACCGGATCCATCCGTCCGAAGGGATCCCCCGCATGCGTCGTAATGATTCGACGCATGCGTGGAATTCCTTATATGACAGCGTCGCGCACGTCGCCGCGTCATAATCGCGGCGACGGCGCGACACGTCATCGCCAGAGGATTTCGGCGCGGATTTCAATGCGATGGTGTGTACACTCCATCGCATAGAAATCCGCGGAAATCCTCGAGAGGATTTATCCGTGGAAACGGTCCGCTGGAACGTATCCGCGGATAAATCCTCCCGTGTGTATGGGGCCTTACACTGATCATCTGCTCCCTCTCTAACAGTTAGAATCACTCCCTAGGAAACACTTAACCCCTTCCTAGCCCCCTAGTGGTTAACCCCTTCCCTGCCAGTCACATTTATACAGTAATCAGTGCATTTTTATAGCACCGATCACTGTATAAATGTGAATGGTCCCAAAATAGCATCAAAAGTGTCCGATATGTCGGCCATAATGTCGCAGTCACAATAAAAATCGCTGATCACGGTCATTAATAGTAAAAAAAAATATTAATAAAAATGCCATAAAATTATCCCCTTTTGTAGACGCTATAACTTTTGCGCAAACCAATCAATAGACGCTTATTGTGATTTTTTTTAGCAAAAATATGTAGAAGAATACGTATCGGCCTAAACTGAGAAAAAATGTTTTTTTATATATATTTATTATAGCAAAAAGTATAAAAACCCCAGAGGTGATCAAATATCACCAAAATAAAGCTCTATCTGTTGGGAAAAAAGGACGTAAATTTTGTTTGGAAGCCACGTCGCACGAACGCGCAATTGTCAGTTAAAGCAAGGCAGTGCCGAATCGCAAAAAGTGGCCCGGTCCTTTGGCAACCAAATGGTCCAGGGCTGAAGTGGTTAAAAGTCATTATAAAGGAAAAGTAGTGGTCACAAAACATACTTTTTGCGTTTAGCAGATTATTTGCATATTCATTATTTTTTGGTAAATAATTATTCAAAGGTCTGGGTAACTTGGAGGAGGGGACGGGGACGGGGACAATGTTTTATTCCTTACCTACCTGCTTTGTGCTAGAAGGTGTCCCTCTGTTTTTTAATGTAAAAAAGTTGGGAGGTACGGGAAGCTATAATACCACCAGGAATGCTACAATAATTACTTTCCATTCCCCTGGTGTTCGGCTCTATTCTGACCCATGCACATTAATGTGTGTGCTTTCATGCACCGACACATGTTGAATTAGGACTACACATGAAATAGTCTCCGAGGACCCATTTTCGATTTATGAGTTTTGTCCCAACCCCTGTCATTGCTAATTTTATTGGACAGCTTAGCCTGCATGTTTTAACCCCATGCATCCATATTTGTTACATCAGTAGTCCATTAACCACTTGCTTACTGGGCACATATACCCCCCTCCTGCCCAGGTGAAATTTCAGCTTCCGGCACTGCGTCGCTTTAACTGACAATTGCGCGGTCGTGCGACATGGCTCCCAAACAAAATTGACGTCCTTTTTTCCCCACAAGTAGAGCTTTCTTTTGGTGGTATTTGATCACCTCTGCGGTTTTTATTTTTTGCGCTATAAACAAAAAAGAGCGACAATTTTGAAAAAAAATACAAGATTTTTTACTTGTTGCTATAATAAATATGCCAATTTAAAAAAAAAAAAAATTCTCAGTTTAGGCCGATACGTATTCTTCTACATATTTTTGGGGAAAAAAAATCGCAATAAGCGCAAAAGTTATAGCGCCTACAAAATAGGGGACAGAATTATTATTTTTTTTTTTTTTTTTTGACTAGAAATGGCGGCGATCTGCGATTTTTATTGGGACTGCGACATTATGGCGGACACATCGGACACTTTTGACACATTTTTGGCGCCATTCACATTTATACTGCGATCAGTGCTATAAATATGCACTAATTACTGTATAAATGTGACTGGCATTGAAGGGGTTAACACTGGGGGGTGAGGAAGGGGTTAAATGTATTCCCTATATAGTGTTCTAACTGTGGGGGAAGGGGGGTGACTGGGGGGGGTGACCGATCTGTGTCTCTATGTACAAGAGACACAGATCGGTCTCCTCTCCAGAGACAGGACGCTGTCTCTGTGTGAGCCGGCAATGAGAGATGATCTCATATGTTTACATATGAGATCATCTCTCATTGGCCGCACAGATCGCATCGCAAACGGCCACTCTGATTGGCCGTTCGCGGCGATCTGTAATTGGCTGTGTTCAAGGGACACGGCCAACACAGAGTTTCCCCGCTGCGCGCTCTGGAGCGCGCGCGGGGAACGCCCCAAAGGGGCGGACGTCAAATGACGTCCAGTTGGATATTCAGGTCCGCGCTGTAGCCGTCATTCGGCTATAGCGCGGGCCTCAAGAAGTTAAAGACATTACAGAACTCTGTCAATTAACATTAAAACAATTGTTTTCTCGGTGTCTTTGCATTGAGCCTGCGTTAATCAGCGAAGAAGCTCAATGCACCTGGCGTGAAAGAGCCCTTCCAGAACCTGGAAATGTCCTTGCAGCTTGAACCGGCTGAATGGGGACCTTTGCGGGTCAGTTGCAGAACGTTACTGCACATGTGTGTAGCACCCTTTAGTTGTGCTAGGTATTAGTATAGATTTGTTAGTGTAGGTACCAGTGGTGGCTGGTCCATAACGGGCGACGCCCCCCAAAGCTCACCACTGCCCCCCCACCCCCCCAAAGTTCATAGAACAATTTATTTTTAAATACAGTTGAACCTCGGATTACGAGCATAATCCGTTCCAGGAGAATGCTCGTAATCCAAAGTACTCGCATATCAAAGCGAGATTTCCCATTGAAGTCAACGGAAACTAAAATAATTTGTTCCGCATTGACTTCAATGTGACGCAATACCGAATACGGCCAGAGGTGGGGGGGCGCCAGAGAGTGCCACAAACGGCCGAAAAGGCCCGATGACACTTCGGCTTGGCTCCTGCGCCCCCATACCTTAGGCCAAATGAGCAGGGCTGGACTGGGACAAAAATTTGGCCCTGGACTTCATCCAGACTGGCCCACTTTGACAGGTCTCTCCCATGGCGGCCGGACAACTCCCGCACCCCTTCCCCGGCTGGTACTGGTACCAGTGAGCTAGACATTATTTCACCCGGGGCAAAGAATCAGTTCGTGCCCCCCCTTATGGGACAAGGTTAGGCAGAAGTGAGAAACTCCCAGGCCATAGCTGTTGAGTCAGCTGTCTGTCCCCTACCCCATGCTCCTCTGTTGTTCCCCCTGCTCCTCTGGTCCTCCCCCTGCTTCTGTCCCCCCCCCACCCCAGGTGAGCGCTGCGGGGAGGGAGAGGAGGTGAGCGCTGCGGAAAGGGAAAGACAGAGGAGCGGAGGGGGGGGGGCGGCGGTCCGCTGTCACTGAAGCCAGCCCACTGAGCCATCGGCCCACCGGGAAACTCCCTGTAGTCCCAATGGCCAGTCCATCCCTGCAAATGAGGTACTGCAGGCCTATTTTCGGCTCTGCTCGGCTTCTGCACCCCCGTACCAATTCTGCTCGTCTTGCGAGTCAACACTTGCAAACTGAGTCAGAATTTAAAACAAAAAGTTGCTCGCAAATCAAAACGCTCTCAAATCAAGTTACTCTTAAACCGAGGTTCCACTGTAAATGATAATATGACTAACATATTTTAACATCTTAAAGTTAAAAAATGTTAGTCACATTCTAATTTATTTAAAAATAAATAGTTTCACTGTGTGGGGTACCGGACTAATAGCTGTATATTAGCTCCCAATTTGAAACAAGCACATGATTATAGCCTGAGGCTCTAATTGGCTCATTTGACGTCATCCTTGGGGCGCAGAGCACTGTGCCCCAACCCCCCTCCCACTTTTGCTTTTAGCAAATCAAAATTTGCCATCACGTCATTTTGGTTTCTGGTGGCTAATCAGAAGGCTGAAGATTTGGAACACAGAAGCCGCAGGGTATCAAAGGAGCCGTGACAGGGATGGAGGATCTTTGGATCTTTAACATTGGTTCTGAGCATGCGTGTTTGTACTTTGTACTTTAGCCGATGGACTTGTGTACACACTAGTAGTGCAACAGGTCACAGTTGATCGGTGATCCAAACGGGTCACCCCCTTCGGATCGGCACACACTGTGATCCGCGGATTGCCGCGGCTCTGGAGCTAGGCTGAAGCCGCGGCATTTTCTAATGTTATGGCCGCGGCTCCGGCGCCTTTCCTAACGTTATGGAAAGGCTTCGGCCTACCTCGGGAGCCGCGGCCATAACGTTAGGAAAGGCCGCGGCTTCAGCCTAGCTCCGGAGCCGCGGCCATCTTGGTACACCCAGCGGTGACCCTCCTCCTCTGTTTACAGCCACAGAGGAGGAGGAGCCCGCACTTGTGGGACACACTGCTGGAAGTGTCTGTACTACCTGAGGGGGGGGGTGTCTTGCCTGAGGGGGGGTGTCTTGCCTGAGGGGGGGTGTCTTGCCTGAGGGGGGGTGTCTGTCGGTATTACCTGGGGGGGTGTCTGTACTGAGAGGAGGGGGGGTGTCTGTACTGATGCGGGTGTCTGCACCGAGGGGGTTCTTTACTGAGGGGGGGACACCATTTTTTTCTGCCCTGGGTGACACCAACCCTAGTGAAGCCACTACAGTGGGGGAGATGTGGATATTACAGTGGGGGGGGGGGGATGTGGATATTACAGTGGGGGAGAATTTTTTATTTTTTTTGCCGATCCGAAAATGATCCGATCCGTGACTCCTGATCCGAGGAACGAACCGAACCGTGAGTTTTTTTATCCGTTGCACCCCTAGCACACATGATCGGATTTGCTCCATCGGACATTTGTTGCAGGAAAGTTTTTCTGTTCTCACATTTGTCTGATGAAAAAGCGAAAAAGTTTGTCCGATGGAGCGTACACACGCGGTCGGATTGTCCAATCAAACAGGTCCGTCGGAGGTTTGTTGTCAAAAAGTCCGGCCTTTACAAGCATTTTGAAGGCACACCAATGCAATAAGGCAAAGGACAGGTGTTACATGCTGCAACGCACTTTATTGACCAAAAATTAAGTTCTATAAGCGGCTTATGCCAAGTCACTGGGAGAGAAGGATGGCGGGGGGTACATTTTGCACCAGTAAATGACCGGTCGCGCTGACATTTAAAAGCGGCAATTTGCATGCACAGCTACAAAGACTGTCAGAAAGATTTTTCAAACATGGTTGGAAATATCAGAGTTTTCTGCCACGCTTCATTATATAGGGATTAATGCTGCCTCCTTAACCTTCGCATTAGATGCTCTGTATACAGGGAGTGCAGAATTATTAGGCAAGTTGTATTTTTGAGGATTAATTTTATTATTGAACAACAACCATGTTCTCAATGAACCCAAAAAACTCATTAATATCAAAGCTGAATATTTTTGGAAGTAGTTTTTAGTTTGTTTTTAGTTTTAGCTATTTTAGGGGGATATCGGTGTGTGCAGGTGACTATTACTGTGCATAATTATTAGGCAACTTAACAAAAAATATATATATACCCATTTCAATTATTTATTTTTACCAGTGAAACCAATATAACATCTCAACATTCACAAATATACATTTCTGACATTCAAAAACAAAACAAAAACAAATCAGTGACCAATATAGCCACCTTTCTTTGCAAGGACACTCAAAAGCCTGCCATCCATGGATTCTGTCAGTGTTTTGATCTGTTCACCATCAACATTGCGTGCAGCAGCAACCACAGCCTCCCAGACACTGTTCAGAGAGGTGTACTGTTTTCCCTCCTTGTAAATCTCACATTTGATGATGGACCACAGGTTCTCAATGGGGTTCAGATCAGGTGAACAAGGAGGCCATGTCATTAGTTTTTCTTCTTTTATACCCTTTCTTGCCAGCCACGCTGTGGAGTATTTGGACGCGTGTGATGGAGCATTGTCCTGCATGAAAATCATGTTTTTCTTGAAGGATGCAGACTTCTTCCTGTACCACTGCTTGAAGAAGGTGTCTTCCAGAAACTGGCAGTAGGACTGGGAGTTGAGCTTGACTCCATCCTCAACCCGAAAAGGCCCCACAAGCTCATCTTTGATGATACCAGCCCAAACCAGTACTCCACCTCCACCTTGCTGGCGTCTGAGTCGGACTGGAGCTCTCTGCCCTTTACCAATCCAGCCACGGGCCCATCCATCTGGCCCATCAAGACTCACTGTCATTTCATCAGTCCATAAAACCTTAGAAAAATCAGTCTTGAGATATTTCTTGGCCCAGTCTTGACGTTTCAGCTTGTGTGTCTTGTTCAGTGGTGGTCGTCTTTCAGCCTTTCTTACCTTGGCCATGTCTCTGAGTATTGCACACCTTGTGCTTTTGGGCACTCCAGTGATGTTGCAGCTCTGAAATATGGCCAAACTGGTGGCAAGTGGCATCTTGGCAGCTGCACGCTTGACTTTTCTCAGTTCATGGGCAGTTATTTTGCGCCTTGGTTTTTCCACACGCTTCTTGCGACCCTGTTGACTATTTTGAATGAAACGCTTGATTGTTCGATGATCACGCTTCAGAAGCATTGCAATTTTAAGAGTGCTGCATCCCTCTGCAAGATATCTCACTATTTTTGAGTTTTCTGAGCCTGTCAAGTCCTTCTTTTGACCCATTTTGCCAAAGGAAAGGAAGTTGACTAATAATTATGCACACCTGATATAGGGTGTTGATGTCATTAGACCACACCCCTTCTCATTACAGAGATGCACATCACCTAATATGCTTAATTGGTAGTAGGCTTTTCGAGCCTATACAGCTTGGAGTAAGACAACATGCATAAAGAGGATGATGTGGTCAAAATACTCATTTGCCTAATAATTCTGCACTCCCTGTATTGCTATAGATGTCTGAATATATTCCCAAGACAAAATCATTTACCTAAAGGGCACGTGGCAAAGATTCTAAAAGAAAATGACAAAAGGAAATTTCTCTCTAAAAGAAAAAAAAAAGCGAGCTTAGACATGAAGCTGTTCACTAATTAGATGTAAATAAAAGGCTTGGAAATTGATTTCCCCTGCTGATGACTCGGTAGAGGTGGTGTGATGACAGTGTACACCTCTGTAATACATTATTCCATGCTTTGGTCCTTTAAAGCTACAGACAAGACTGGATTTCTGGCAGATTAAGAAGCATTGTTTGCACTTGTGCAGTGTTTATAAAGAGACGAAACATATAAAAGATGCGTGTGTTCCAGAGATGTATTTAATATGTTTTTTTTGTATCCCCATACACTTCAAAGTGGGGGTTGGCATTGGGACAATGGCATTCTACCTATTAATCAAGGCGATATTCAGCAAGAGACATCCCTATATATTCAGCAAGAGATATCCCCATATATTCAGCAAGAGATATCCCCATATATTCCGCAAGAGATATCCCCATATATTCAGCAAGAGATATCCCCATATATTCAGCAAGAGACATCCCCATATATTCCGCAAGAGATATCCCTATATATTCAGCAAAAGACATCCCCATATATTCAGCAAGAGACATCCCCATATATTCAGCAAGAGACATCCCCATATATTCAGCAAGAGACATCCCCATATATTCAGCAAGAGACATCCCCATATATTCCACAAGAGATATCCCCATATATTCAGCAAGAGACATCCCCATATATTCAGCAAGAGACATCCCCATATATTCAGCAAGAGACATCCCCATATATTCAGCAAGAGACATCCCTATATATCCCGCAAGAGATATCCCCATATATTCAGCAAGAGATATCCCTATATATTCAGCAAAAGACATCCCCATATATTCAGCAAGAGACATCCCCATATATTCAGCAAGAGACATCCCCATATATTCCGCAAGAGATATCCCCATATATTCAGCAAGAGACATCCCCATATATTCAGCAAGAGACATCCCCATATATTCAGCAAGAGACATCCTATATATTCAGCAAGAGACATCCCCATATATTCAGCAAGAGACATCCCCATATATTCAGCAAGAGACATCCCTATATATCCCGCAAGAGATATCCCCATATATTCAGCAAGAGACATCCCCATATATTCCGCAAGAGACATCCCCATATATTCAGCAAGAGACATCCCCATATATTCCGCAAGAGATATCCCTATATATTCCGCAAGAGATATCCCCATATATTCCGCAAGAGACATCCCCATATATTCCGCAAGAGATATCCCCATATATTCAGCAAGAGACATCCCCATATATTCAGCAAGAGACATCCCCATATATTCAGCAAGAGACATCCCCATATATTCAGCAAGAGACATCCCCATATATTCAGCAAGAGACATCCCTATATATCCCGTAAGAGATATCCCCATATATTCAGCAAGAGATATCCCCATATATTCCGCAAGAGACATCCCCATATATTCAGCAAAAGACATCCCCATATATTCAGCAAGAGACATCCCCATATATTATTACGCAAGAGACATCCCCATATATTACGCAAGAGACATCCCCATATATTCAGCAAGAGATATCCCTATATATTCAGCAAGAGATATCCCTATATATTCAGCAAGAGACATCCCCATATATTCAGCAAGAGACATCCCCATATATTCTGCAAGAGACATCCCCATATATTCAGCAAGAGACATCCCCATATATTCCGCAAGAGACATCCCCATATATTCAGCAAGAGACATCCCCATATATTCAGCAAGAGACATCCCCATATATTCAGCAAGAGACATCCCCATATATTCAGCAAGAGACATCCCCATATATTCAGCAAGAGACATCCCCATATATTACGCAAGAGACATCCCCATATATTACGCAAGAGACATCCCCATATATTCAGCAAGAGACATCCCCATATATTCAGCAAGAGACATCCCCATATATTCCGCAAGAGATATCCCCATATATTCAGCAAGAGACATCCCCATATATTCAGCAAGAGACATCCCCATATATTCAGCAAGAGACATCCTATATATTCAGCAAGAGACATCCCCATATATTCAGCAAGAGACATCCCCATATATTCAGCAAGAGACATCCCTATATATCCCGCAAGAGATATCCCCATATATTCAGCAAGAGACATCCCCATATATTCCGCAAGAGATATCCCCATATATTCAGCAAGAGACATCCCCATATATTCCGCAAGAGATATCCCTATATATTCCGCAAGAGATATCCCCATATATTCCGCAAGAGACATCCCCATATATTCCGCAAGAGATATCCCCATATATTCAGCAAGAGACATCCCCATATATTCAGCAAGAGACATCCCCATATATTCAGCAAGAGACATCCCCATATATTCAGCAAGAGACATCCCCATATATTCAGCAAGAGACATCCCTATATATCCCGTAAGAGACATCCCCATATATTCAGCAAGAGATATCCCTATATATTCAGCAAGAGACATCCCCATATATTACGCAAGAGACATCCCCATATATTACGCAAGAGACATCCCCATATATTCCGCAAGAGATATCCCTATATATTCAGCAAGAGACATCCCTATATATCCCGCAAGAGATATCCCCATATATTTAGAAAGAGACATCCCCATATATTCAGCAAGAGACATCCCCATATATTCAGCAAGAGACATCCCCATATATTCCGCAAGAGACATCCTATATATTCAGCAAGAGACATCCCCATATATTCAGCAAGAGATATCCCCATATATTCCGCAAGAGACATCCTATATATTCAGCAAGAGACATCCCCATATATTCAGCAAGAGACATCCCCATATATTCCGCAAGAGACATCCTATATATTCAGCAAGAGACATCCCCATATATTCAGCAAGAGACATCCCCATATATTCCGCAAGAGACATCCTATATATTCAGCAAGAGACATCCCCATATATTCAGCAAGAGACATCCCCATATATTCAGCAAGAGACATCCCCATATATTCAGCAAGAGACATCCCCATATATTCCGCAAGAGATATCCCCATATATTCAGCAAGAGACATCCCCATATATTCCGCAAGAGATATCCCCATATATTCAGCAAGAGATATCCCCATATATTCAGCAAGAGACATCCCCATATATTCAGCAAGAGACATCCCCATATATTCAGCAAGAGACATCCCTATATATTCAGCAAGAGACATCCCCATATATTCAGCAAGAGACATCCCTATATATTCAGCAAGAGACATCCCCATATATTCAGCAAGAGACATCCCCATATATTCCGCAAGAGACATCCCTATATATTCAGCAAGAGACATCCCCATATATTCAGCAAGAGACATCCCCATATATTCAGCAAGAGATATCCCTATATATTCAGCAAGAGATATCCCCATATATTCAGCACGAGATATCCCTATATATTCAGCAAGAGACATCCCCATATATTCAGCAAGAGACATCCCCATATATTCAGCAAGAGACATCCCCATATATTCAGCAAGAGACATCCCCATATATTCAGCAAGAGATATCCCTATATGTTCAGCAAGAGACATCCCCATATATTCAGCAAGAGACATCCCCATATATTCAGCAAGAGACATCCCTATATATTCAGCAAGAGATATCCCCATATATTCCGCAAGAGACATCCCCATATATTCAGCAAGAGACATCCCTATATATTCAGCAAGAGACATCCCCATATATTCAGCAAGAGACATCCCCATATATTCAGCAAGAGACATCCCCATATATTCCGCAAGAGATATCCCCATATATTCAGCAAGAGACATCCCCATATATTCAGCAAGAGACATCCCCATATATTCAGCAAGAGACATCCCCATATATTCAGCAAGAGACATCCCCATATATTCAGCAAGAGACATCCCCATATATTCAGCAAGAGACATCCCTATATATTCAGCAAGAGACATCCCTATATATTCAGCAAGAGACATCCCCATATATTCCGCAAAAGACATCCCTATATATTCAGCAAGAGACATCCCCATATATTCCGCAAAAGACATCCCTATATATTCAGCAAGAGATATCCCCATATATTCCGCAAGAGACATCCCCATATATTCAGCAAGAGACATCCCCATATATTCCGCAAGAGATATCCCCATATATTCAGCAAGAGACATCCCCATATATTCAGCAAGAGACATCCCCGTATATTCAGCAAGAGACATCCCCATATATTCCGCAAGAGACATCCCCATATATTCAGCAAGAGACATCCCCATATATTCAGCAAGAGATATCCCTATATATTCAGCAAGAGACATCCCCATATATTCCGCAAGAGACATCCCTATATATTCAGCAAGAGACATCCCCATATATTCAGCAAGAGATATCCCCATATATTCAGCAAGAGACATCCCTATATATCCCGCAAGAGACATCCCCATATATTCAGCAAGAGATATCCCCATATATTCCTCAAGAGACATCCTATATATTCAGCGAGAGACATCCCCATATATTCAGCAAGAGATATCCCCATATATTCCGCAAGAGATATCCCCATATATTCAGCAAGAGACATCCCCATATATTCCGCAAGAGACATCCCCATATATTCCGCAAGAGACATCCCCATATATTCCGCAAGAGATATCCCCATATATTCAGCAAGAGACATCCCCATATATTCCGCAAGAGACATCCTATATATTCAGCAAGAGACATCCTATATATTCAGCAAGAGACATCCCCATATATTCAGCAAGAGACATCCTATATATTCAGCAAGAGATATCCCCATATATTCAGCAAGAGACATCCCTATATATTCAGCAAGAGACATCCCTATATATTCAGCGAGAGACACACCCCTCTCACCTTCCCCAAAAAAAGATGAGGGGGCGGGGGGTAATGTAGTCTCGGGGGTTGATGGGGAATTTGGCGGCGGGTTATTTGTCAGGTGAATGTGCCACTTGCCACCAGATGCAGTGCCGCTTGCCGCCCATAGCCTGGCACCAGAGGCAGTGCTGCTGTCACTCCCTCTGCATGAGCCGCATGTGTAGAAGAAAATAAGTGGC
Organism: Rana temporaria; assembly: GCF_905171775.1. Lineage (NCBI taxonomy): Eukaryota > Metazoa > Chordata > Amphibia > Anura > Ranidae > Rana > Rana temporaria. The sequence continues at coordinate 40,821,137 of NC_053489.1, read as the reverse complement.
ATCACTATCTGGAGAGTGAAGATCACACCAGTCTTGCTGCTGGGTGCCAGAGAAGAAGAAGGTGCCAAGGTGGGTGGGGACAGCAGTGCTGTATTAGGCGCAGGCCTCGCTCCCGGTCTCACTGTCTGAGAGTAAATTGTCACTGGTTGCAAGATGCCAGGCAATGCTGATCCTAGCATCCAGTTCCGGAAATTTAGATATTAGTTAGTAGGGGGTGGCTGTGTCCTCTTTTTCATTCCGGGACATTGTATTGTCCCAGAATGAAGGTGCCCGGGACCCGGGACAGACATGTTAATTGCGGGACAGTCCCGGGCAATCCGGGACACGTGGGCACCCTAGGCAGCGGATGATCCTGCTATTGAAGCCTGTGCTGTTCCAGGACCGGGAGAGCTGCTTGCATGATGCAAGAATGACACTGCACTAGAGGGAGGGAGCATCGGGTCCTTAGGCAGTGTGCCCCTCTTAACCACTTCCGGACCGCCGCATGTACATTTACGTCGGCAGAATGGCACAGACAGGCACATCAACGTACTTGTACGTGCCTGCTTGACGTGGGTCGGGGGTCCGATCGGGACCCCCCCCAGTACATGCGGCGGTTCCCGTGGCTTCAGGAGCAATCCGGGACGACGTCGCGATCGCTCCCCGGAGCTGAAGAACGGGGAGAGCCGTATGTAAACACGGCTTCCCCGTGCTTCACTGTGGCGGCGCATCGATCGAGTGATCCCTTTTATAGGGAAACTCGATCGATGACGTCAGACCTACAGCCACACCCCCCTACAGTTGTAAACACACACTAGGTGAACCCTAACTCCTACAGCGCCCCCTGTGGTTAACTCCCAAACGGCAACTGTCATTTTCACAATAAACAATGCAATTAAAATGCATTTTTTGCTGTGAAAATGACAATGGTCCCAAAATGTGTCAAAATTGTCCGAAGTGTCCGCCATAATGTCGCAGTCACGAAAAAAATCGCTGATCGCCGCCATTAGTAGTAAAAAATAAAATAAAAATAAAACTATCCCCTATTTTGTAAACGCTATAAATTTTGCGCAAACCGATAAACGCTTATTGCAATTTTTTCTACCAAAAATAGGTAGAAGAATACGTATCGGCCTAAACTGAGGAAAATTTTTTTTTTATATATATGTTTTTGGGGGATATTTATTATAGCAAAAAGTAAAAAATATTGCATTTTTTTCAAAATTGTCGCTCTATTTTTGTTTATAGCGCAAAAAAGAAAAACCGCAGAGGTGATCAAATACCACCAAAAGAAAGCTCTATTTGTGGGGGAAAAAGGACGCCAATTTTGTTTGGGAGCCACGTCGCACGATCGCGCAATTGTCTGTTAAAGCGACGCAGTGCCGAATTGTAAAAACCCCTTGGGTCATTTAGCAGCATATTGGTCCGGTCCTTAAGTGGTTAAAGTGCCACCTGGATCCCATGGTAGGGCCACCCCTGATCAGTCCCTAAATATATGTGTACATGTCCCCTGTCAGGATTGCCAGTTACCGGCTCTCCTGTCCTCACACTGTGATGCTGTGCCCATAACCAGCAAGTCTGTTTACACTGTAATCAGCTGTGATTGGACACAGCTAATCACGTGATTGGCTGTGATTGGCCCTTCACCACTTTAGCATGGCTCCCAACTGTCCCTGATTTGGAACACAGTCCCTCATTTTGCTCTGATCTATATAGTTGTATATAACATGCACTTTTTGGGGCAGATCCACGAAGAAATGACACCGGCGTATCTATTGATACACCGGCGTAATTTCAAAATTCCCGCGTCGTATCTTTGTTTTGAATCCTCAAAACAAGATACGACGGCATCTCGGCTTGATCCGACAGGCGTACGTCTTCGTACGCCTTCAGATCTTAGATGCAATTTTTCGGCGGCCGCTAGGTGGCTATTCTGTCGAAATCCGCGTCGAGTATGCAAATTAGCTATTTACGGCGATCCACGAACGTACGTCGGCGCATTTTTTCCGTAGTTTGCGTTTTCGGCTTTTTCCGGCGTATAGTAAAAGTTGCTGTTCTGAGGCATACTCAATGTTAAGTATGGCCGTCCTTCCTGCGTACAATTTTGAATTTTTTGCGTAAGTCGTTCGCGAATAGGAATTTGCCTAGAATGACGTCACCGTCGTAAGCATTGGCTGGTTTCCGGTTTAATTTCGAGCCTGCGCACTGGGATACCCCCAGGGACGGCGCATGCGCAGTTCCAACAAAACGTTGTTTACGTCGGGTCACGACGTATTAACATAAAACACGCCCCCATCACTTTCATTTGAATTCCGCGCCCTTACGCCGCAACAGATACACTACGCCTACGTAAGTTACGGCGTGAATTCGTTGAGGATTCAAACCAAACAAAAGTAAGTTACAGCGGCGTAGCGTATCTTAGATACGCGGCGCCCGGCGCAGATGTATGTGGATCTGCCCCTTTATCTTTCAAAAAGTGTCTCCAAGTGCTATACCACACCCCCCCCCCTTTGCATCCACTGCCCCCCCCCCCCAAACTGCAAGTCTAAGCACGCCCTTACGCAGATGCACGGTTTTCCGATTTTCCACGCATTAGATAAAAAACGCACTGGGAAGATTACAGGCGAAATTAGACTAACAGAGCGGAGGATTACGGGATGAGATTAGTTGGTAATAGTGACGTACGAGGCGTTCTATACAAAAACTAACCAGATTATCGGGAGGATTTAGCCCTGGTTCACACTGGGTACGATTTGGAACGATTTGAGATGCGATTTGACATGTCAAATCGCATCTCAAGTCGGCGGCAATTGTCGGCAATGGCACTGTCCTAATCAGTGCGATTTCAAAAAGTAGTTCCTGTACTACTTTTTGCGATTTCGGGCCGCGATTTACATTAAATTGCGTCCGAAATCGCGGCAAAATCACAGCCGCGAAATCGCGGTAAAATCGCGCATTTTACCGCGATTTTGAATTCGCAGCAGTGTGAACCTAGGCTTGAAACCTCTTTTTTTTCCGTCGCGTTTTGTTCTGCTTTTACAAAGTATCTTTATTTCATTTCCCCGGGAAAGTATGTGACTGCGGGGGGCTCAGTAATGTATACGTGTAATTCTGCATTGCGTTTTATCGCCGCGCCGGATTATTTTCGAGGCACTCGAATGAAGAGCACAGCTGGGAATTAAAGTATAAATATGAAGCATTGATTCTCTTTCTTTACAAAGTACTATATAGAGTCCGTCCTGTACAGCAAAGCCTGCGGAGAGTCGGCGGGTATTTCCACAATGGAAGACTTTATTAATCTGATTATAATTGGAAGAAAATAATTGACGTCCTCTGCATTCAAAAGGTACAATGGGTTTAACCCTTTCACTGGCAAAAAGAGAACATTTTGGCCCAGATTCTCGTAGATTGGCGTAAAACTCAGCGGGCGTAACGTATCTGATTTACGTTACGCCGCCGCAAGTTTTACAGGCAAGTGCTTTATTCACAAAGAACTTGCCTGTACAGTTGCGGCGGCGTAGCGTAAATCACCCGGCGCAAGCCCGCCTAATTCAAATTAGCCGGGTAGGGGGCGCGGAGCATTTAAATGAAGCGCGTTCCCGCGCCGAACGTACTGCGCATGCGCCGTCCGTAAAATATCCCAGGGTGCATTGCTCCAAATGACGTCGCAAGGACGTCATTGGTTTCGACGTGAACGTAAATGGCGTCCAGCCCCATTCACGGACGACTTACGCAAACAACGTAAATGTTCAAATTTCGATGCGGGAACGACAGCCATACTTAAAGTGGAGTTCCACCCATAAATATAACATTACATCAGTATTTTAAAAAAAATTTCATTAGTCCTTTACGAATTTTTTTTTTTTTTTTAGATGCCTTCAAAGTGTTGTTGCTAGGCAGAATAGTTAATCTTCCCACTTCCTGCACCTAGGTGCTTAATGCTTCCTAACCTACACCGCACAGACTCCTGGGAATGTAGTGGGTGTAACTTTCCAGGAGTCTGTGCACTCCCCAATCTCAAAGAATCATGTGACTTGGACAGCACAGGTGCTGAAACCTGATCTGACACTGCTTGTGCAGCACTGAGCATGTGCGAGATCTGCAAGGCTGAAATCCAGGAAGTCATACAGTCTGGCTTCATGATGCCCACACTTAAGATGGCCCCAGTCAATTTCTGTTTTATAAAGTGTCTAAATGCTGTAACAACCTAACACAACGGACCTTAGTTTACAGACTAACTTTATTAGAATACATTAAGCTTGTGTATTACAGGGGTATTTATATTTAAAAAGTGAAATTGTGGCCAGAACTCCGCTTAAACTATACGCCGGAAAAAGCCGAACGGAAACGACGTAAAATAATGCGACGGCCGCTTGTACGTTCGTGGATCGTCGGAAATAGCTAATTTGCATACTCGACGCGGAATATGACGGAAACGCCACCTAGCGGACGCCGGAAAATTGCATCTAAGATCCGACGGCGTACTAAGGCGTACGCCTGTCGGATCTAACCCAGATGCCGTCGTATCTTGTTTTGTGGATACCAAAACAAAAAAACGACGCGCAAAATTTGAAATTACGCGGCGTAATTTCTTTGAGGATCTGCCCCTATATGTTTATTTTGCATTATTTTTAGACCTAAAAATTAGTTAAAGCCCTCCCAAACATATATTTTCTGAAAGCAGAGACCCCCGCGAGTAAAACGGTGGTAGTTCTAATTTCTTTTTATGTCAGTTGGCCAATGAAAATAACAGAAATAAACACAGTCTGAACATTTATTCAAAAAATGGTCGTAGAAGGTCCTATGGTACACATTTGGTGGCGTTGTCCCAAAATACGTAAATTTTGGATCAAAATATTCATATTTATACATGAAATTACCAAAATATATATTAACCCTTTAATGACTGAGCCTATTTCTGACATTTGGTGTTTACAAGTTAAAATATGTATTTTTTGCTGAAAAATGACTTAGAACCTCCTCCAAACATTATATACAGGGTTCGACAAAACCCGGGCGCCAGGTCGCAATTGCGACTAGAATGAGCGACCTGGCGCCTGGGGCGGCACAGCTGGGGTATCCTGTGTCTCCGTGCGCCCCCACCTCCCCCGCCGCGAGATCGCGGCCTTCTGCAGGCCTATGGTTTCTTCTGTGATCTGGCTCCATCTTGTGGTGGCCGTTGGTATGACAAGACAACCAGCAATGCTAATGGAGCCTCCCCCTGTCTGTTTTCACTGCCATCTCCTTCCCTCTAATTAGAACCCCCAAACATTATATATATTTTTTATTCTAACACCCTAGAGCAGGGATATGCAATTAGCGGACCTCCAGCTGTTGCAGAACTACAAGTCCCATGAGGCATAGCAAGACTCGACAGCCACAAGCATGACACCCAGAGGCAGAGGTATGATGGGACTTGTAGTTTTGCAACCGCTGGAGGTCCGCTAATTGCATATCTCTGCCCTAGAGAATAAAATGGCGGTCGTTGCAATACTTTCTGTCACACCGTTTTTGTGCAGCGGTCTTACAAGCGCACTTTTTTTAATTAAAAAATAAGACACCAGTAACGTTAGCCCCTTTTCTTTTTTATATTGTGAAAGATAATGTTACGCCGAGTAAATTGATACCCAACATGTCACGCTTCAAAATTGCGTCCGCTCGTGGAATGGCGACAAACTTTTACCCTTTAAAATCTCCATAGGCGACGTTTAAAAACATTCTGCAGGTTGCATGTTTTGAGTTGCAGAGAAGGTCTAGGGCTAGAATTATTGCTCTCGCTCTAACAATCGCGGCGATACCTCACATGTGTGGTTTGAACACCGCTATCATATGCGAGCGCTACTCACCGGTGCACAAAGCAAGGTCTATAAAGATATGGATGAACGAGTTTGGGGTGGAGGAACTTAACTGGCCTGCACAGAGTCCTGACCTCAACCCTATGGAACACCTTTGGGATGAATTGGAGCTGAGACTGGGAACTGAGACTGGGAACTGGGATCCAGGCCTTCTCATCCAACATCAGTGCCTGACCTCACAAATGCTCTTCTGGAAGAATGGTCAAACATTCCCATAGACACTCCTAAACCTTGTGGACAGCCTTCCCAGAAGAGTTGAAGCTGTTATAGCTGCAAAGGGTGGGCCAACTCAATATTGAACCCTACGGACTAAAGCCCCATACACACCATACGAAAATTTCATTAGATGAACGATCTGCCGATATTCGGATCGTTCCTATGGTGTTTTTGACAGCCGGTTCCGATTTTTCGTATGACAAAAGCTGGATGTGCAGACTATACAATTTTAATCGTACGTGAACACAACGTCTGATTTTCATATAATTAGTACAGTTTTCTTCAGAAAAAAATCGTAAGGGCAAGACTACGCATTCTCAGAAACAAAAGAAAACATACAAAAACAATTTACTTCCGAAGTTGAATTCTGTTGTACGAGAATTTTCGTATGATGAGCAACCTCTTCACTTTCGACATGAGACTAGCATGTAACAAAAAACAGACGAACGGTCGTACGAAAATCTGATCGTGTGTACGAGGCTTTAGACTGGGATGCCATTAAAGTTCATGTGCGTGTAAAGGCAGGCGTCCCAATACTTTTGGCAATATAGTGTATGTTCTCCCAACACTTTTGGTATTTGGGTGATATACAGGTGCAGCTCATTTCACTTCATCGCAGAAACACACATTTGTATAGAAATTGTTTCACAAAGTTGTTTGTGGTTACGGTGCCACCCTATGGTTATTGTGTTAATTACACTTAATTTCTGTGTCCTCCCTGTTTCATATGTAACTTCCTTTCTTCCTCACTGTGAGTTCCTGTATTGTTTCTGCAAGCAGTGGCGTCGCTAGGGGGTGGCTTCTGAGGCAAAACCCATAGCCCTGAGTCTCTGCAGGGGTTCCCAACCACCCGGCCCGTGGCCTCTCTGCAGCCGAGCCGCATGACAGAGCCGGAGAGCCGACGGCAACATGACAGAGCTGGAGAATGGGCGGGCAGCATGACAAAGACAGAGAGCCAGCCGGTAGGCAGCACGGGAAAGCCAGCAAGCGAGAGCAGAGAGATCATCACCTGCCCTGCATCTCCGCTGTTCCGCCCTCACTATGCAGCTGCGGGCAGCAGAGAGATTGCATCATCTCTTACTGCCCGCCTCCTCTCTGGGGACCCTGATGCAAGGGGAGGCTCTCTGGGGACTCTGATGTAAGGGGAGGCTCTCTGGGGACCCTGATGCAAGGGGAGGCTCTCTGGGGACCCTGATGCAAGGGGAGGCTCTCTGGGGACCCTGATGCAAGGGGAGGCTCTCTGGGGACCCTGATGCAAGGGGAGGCTCTCTGGGGACCCTGATGTAAGGGGAGGCTCTCTGGGGACCCTGATGCAAGAGGAGGCTCTCTGGGGACCCTGATGCAAGGGGAGGCTCTCTGGGGACCTTGATGTAGGGGAGGCTCTTTAGAGACCCTGATGTAAGTAGGGGCTCTCTGGGGACCCTGATGTAAGGGGGGGGGGTCTCTGGGGACCCTGATGTAAGTGTAGGCTTTCTGGGGACCCTGATGTAAGTAGGGGCTTTCCAGGGACCTTGATGTAAGGGGAGGCTCTCTAGAGACCCTGATGTAAGTAGGGGCTCTCTGGAGACCCTGATGTACCTGATGTAAGGGGGGTTTCTGGAGACCCTGGTGTAAGGGGGGGGGGCTCTCTGGGGACTCAGATATAAGTGGGGGCTCTCTGGCAACCCTGATGTAAGTAGGGGCTCTCTATGGACCATGATGTAAGTAGGGACTCTCTGGGGACCCTGATGTAAGGGGGGCTTTCTGAGGGACCCTGATGTAATAATAATATACAATGTTTTATATATATATATATATATATACATTATATACACACACACACGTATATTATATACATGTGTATGCCCACCCAAGCGTTTGACTTTCTTCACTTCGCTGCTATGGGCTCTAGCCTGAGATCTTTTGTAGACCTAGCAACGCCCCTGCCTCCAAGATTGAGGTTTGGAAAGAAATATTAATTTTGACCTTCAAACACAGCAAAAGCCAACATTTACAGTATCCTATTGTTTGCCTCAATCTTTCTGCATCCAATATAAAGATATTTGTAGTTGCCAAGTGTTTGGTGAGTTCAGCTGTGTGATGAAAATTGTCTGCAGTAACTGTCTCAGCTCTGCAATAATTAATACCTTAAAGCGATATTAAAGCCGTGTTTTTTGTTTGTTTTTTAAATAACAAACATGTTATAAACGCTGGTAAACAAAGCTAATTAACGCCCCCTAGTGACTTTCTAAACCACCACTGCGCACAGGATAAACTTGATTACCTACAGATGCTACTTAAATAGAAATGTATATAGTGAATCTTTAGTGAAAAAAAATAGTAGCGCTCTGTTTCATAAACAGTACTAGTAAAGTGATTATATTAAAATATTAAAATAACATAAATAACAGCTACCTCCCTCGGTCTATACTGACGAAACATGTCTGGGCGGGGCCTGCACGGAAAATTTTTGTGATCCCTATATGTACTATCACCGCCGAGGGAGGTAGCTGTTATGGCTGGGGAAGTGAGTGAGCAAGTGGAGGGTGAGATTTGCTGGGTGTTCTGTGTCCGCCGTGACCGCAATAACCTAACCTCTTACTGCAAGTCTCCTTCATTAGAGAACTGTTTTTTTTTTTTTATAAATTCTTTATTTTCTTAACTGCATTAGTGTTATACAGCAACACACATGTATACATTAACAATTCCCTTCTACCTATACAATAGAATCTCCTTTCAACATTTATCAGACAATGCCTTCTTACCTCGGCTCCATTACATTATTCTAACATAGCATATTTTCTGTTCATCCTACTCTTTTATTTTCCTCATATTCTAGTACACTTATGTTATTATTTCTTAACACCAATGCAATATATTTTCCTTACCTAGGGTAATACCCCAGTACCCTCCGCACCAAGTCTACATAAATAAATTAACCAACCAAAATATAACAAACTCGAAAAAAAAAAAAAAAATAATAACTTTTTGAACACTGGACTCCCCCTTACCCACCCAGTCCCCAACATATCCGCCTACGCACTTTGTTCCCTATATTTAATATATGGTGTCCATACTTTGCGATATTTTTCTTCTTGCTCTCTCAATATCATCGTTAAACTTTCCATTTGCTGGATCTCCGCTATTCTCCCAATCCATTGTGTTTTAGTTGGCGCTATCGTACTTTTCCAAAGGGCCGGGATACATGCTTTTGCTGCCGTAATCAAGTGCCTTACCAGAGAGTTTTTATATTTTTCGTTAGACAGAGGGATATCGTGAAGCAAAAAATCTGATGGATTTTCTCCCAGAGATACATCTGTGATTTCTAGAACCATTTCTGATACCATTGTCCAAAATTCTTTTAGTCTGGGACATTCCCAAAAAATATGAAATAAAGTGCCCTCTGCGTTCTGACAGCGCCAGCATTGATTGGATACTTGCGGATATATCCTATTCAATACTACCGGAGTTCTGTACCACCTAGTCAAAATTTTATACCCTCCTTCCTGATACTTAGTTGCCATAGATGCTTTATGTGCAAATAGCAATATCTTCTTTTTCTGTGTCTCTGTGAAGATAATACCCAGATCTCTTTCCCAGGCTTGCAAAAAGGCCAATTCTGGAGGGGCTTCTAAGTCTATCAGCAAAGCATAAATAACTGAAAGCGAGTGTCTAAGTGGCTCTCTTTTTAAGCATATCTGCTCAAACCCAGAAGGTATACATATTCCTTCAATGCGTTGCCTAAGTGACTGTAAAAAAGCATTGAGCTGTATTCTCCTAAACGGATCTAGGGCCTCCGAAAATGCTCTTTCTATCTCTTCCCTAGTCATTACCCGGTTTTCTCTAGAAAAATGCGTTAGCCTACTAATTCCCTGCCGCCTAAATTCTCTAAAGTTCTGATCTATCAACCCCGGCTCAAAACTTGGATTCCCCAGGATTGGGATCATGGGACTTGGATGTGTCGATCTCTTTGTTTTCTTAAATATTTTTTTTGTCGTCTGGATAGTAGAACCAATCGTGGGGTGTCTTTAGAGAACTGTTTTGATTAAAGCGTCTGTGTGAATTTTATTACACGTGAGTAGAATGAGTGAGGATTTGTGAGCACTTTTTAATAAATTGGTTTTACATACTTCACCATTGGAAGCATTTTATTTATTTTTTCATGTGGACTTGATTGATTTGTGATCACCGTTGGAATTGTCTATCAACCCGGGTGGGTTATCAAGCTATTGTGCCGAACATGTGAATGTGAGGCATATTGTTTTGGTGAGTTTTTTTCCTTGGGAGTGGATTCACAAGCACATGAGGTGTGGTGGAAAGTTTGTATCAAGATTTCTTCAAGAAAGATACCATTCATTGATCAATCACTGCTTAATCATTTGAAGATTGGTGTGATTTATGGACACTTTTATATGAATTTATTTTCTTTTCAACTTTCTTTATATGTTTATGGATCATTCACATGCACTATAAATTCACTTTCGCTTGTTAATTTTTATGTGCTAATTTTTACGTGTTTATTTATGTTATTTTAATATAATCACTTTACTAGTACTTTTTTTTTATGAAACAGGGCGCTACTATTTTTTTTTCCACTAAAGAGTCACTATAAACAAACATGTTATACTTACCTGCGCTGTGTAATGGTTTTGCACAGAGCAACCCAGCCCCTCCTCTTTTTGGGTCCCACGCCGATTGTCCTGGCTCCACCCTCCTGCCGGGTGCTCCCACAGCAAGCGGCTCGCTCAGGGGTAGGGTTTCCACCTCATCTCTTTAAACCCAAACACATATTAACTACACAGGTTCTGTGGCTGATTCAGGTGGCAATTAAACTCACTTAGTGCCTTATCTTCATTAAATTAGCCCCAGAACCTGTGTAATTAATGTGTTTGGGTTTAAAGGGATGAAGTTGCAACCCTACTCAGGGGGCACCCAAGCAGGCACACTCCCAAGTCGCGGCTCTGTGTGTCCATTCACACACGGAACTGTGGCTTGGCCTCACCCCCTCTGTCTCCTGATTGGCTTTTGGTAGCAACGGGAGCCAATCAGAAGTGTGAGTCTCTGCAATGGCAGGCAGTGTTGCCAAAATTTACCAATTATTTTACTGGCAACCAATCCTGAATATTGCTGGCAGAGCCACATTTTTGACACTGCCAAAAAGTACCTAAAATGCCAGTTTTCAGTGCTAAACTGTGCAAATATCAATATGTACACTATAGCAATGTGTTTAAGTTAAACAAAAGTCAAAAACCATATTTCTCCATTTACATGAAGGTCAGGTTACTATAACCCAGCCAGCACGAGATCTCCGATATAGATAAAAGGTGGTCAGAGGATGCGGACAGGATACCTGAGGTGGTCAGAAGATGCAGACTGGATACAGGAGGTGGTCAGAGGCTGCGGACAGGATATAGGAGATGGCCATGGGATGCAGACAGGATACAGGAGGTGGTCAGAGGATGCGGACAGGATACAGGAGGTGGTCAGAGGATGCGGACAGGATACAGGAGATGGTAAGAGGATGCGGACAGGATACAGGAGGTGGTCAGAGGCTACGGACAGGATACAGGAGGTGGTCAGAGGATGCGGACAGGATACAGGAGGTGGTCAGAGGCTACGGACAGGATACAGGAGGTAGTCAGAGGATGCGGACAGGATACAGGAGGTGGTCAGAGGCTACTGACAGGATACAGGAGGTAGTCAGAGGATGCGGACAGGATACAGGAGGTGGTCAGAGGATGCGGACAGGATACAGGAGATGGTCATGGGATGCAGACAGGATACAGGAGGTAGTCAGAGGATGCGGACAGGATACAGGAGGTGGTCAGAGGCTGCGGACAGGATACATGAGATGGTCAGAGGGTGCGGACAGGATACAGGAGATGGTCAGAGGGTGCGGACAGGATACAGGCGGTGGTCAGAGGCTATGGACAGGATACAGGAGGTGGTCAGAGGCTGCGGACAGGATACAGGAGATGGTCAGAGGGTGCGGACAGGATACAGGCGGTGGTCAGAGGCTACGGACAGGATACATGAGATGGTCAGAGGGTGCGGACAGGATACATGAGATGGTCAGAGGCTGCAGACAGGATACATGAGATGGTCAGAGGCTGTGGACAGGATACAAGAGATAGCAGAGAGACAGCAGAGATCTATGGGCAGTTGTCAACACTGCTGGTAAGGAAGGGGTTAACATAACGGGTGATCAAAGGGTTATCTGTATTCCCTGTTAGTGTTTTCTAACTGTGGAGGATAGACTGACAGGAAGAACACAGAGATCCGTGTTCCTGCTTACAAGGAACAGAAGACCTCTGTGTCCCCTGTCAGAACCGGGATCTGCGTTGTTTACATAGGCAGATCCCTGTTCTGCCTCTCTGTGGAGCAATCGTGGGTGGCCGCTGGACATCGGGTCCGCGGGACCCGCTGATTGGCTCCCCCTCTGTGTCTATTGCACGAAATTACATACAGGTACAATGTTTCACGCAATAGAGCCACCCTGCCGCAGAAAATATGCGATGGGCGGTCTTTAAGTAGTTAATACATGTATTCTTTCAATGCAAGCAGAGTATGTACCTAGATTTGACATGGTACAGCCTCTTGCAGTTCCCATACAGCATAGCTGGAGTGTAAGAGGAAGAAGCAGCACAAGGAGCCAATCAGTTTGTGTGCTGACAAGAAATAAGCTAATAGGAGGAGAGCGCAGAGTGACAGAGAGAGTTCTGCTTCGGACAAGTGTTATATTTTTCTAACCCCCTCCATTGAGGTAGATTGCTGGTTGCAAAAAACATCACTTTGTTAAACAGAAAAATCTCTGTCTGGTACAAGATCCAAACTGGATTAACTCTGCAGCTAACCTTATACATGTTATTGGTTACTATGGGCCAGATTCTCAAAGGGCTTACGACGGCGCAACGCCATTTGCGCCGTCGTAAGTCCTAATCTGGCCCGGCGTATCTATGCGACTGATTCTTAGGCCCCGTACACACGAGAGGATCGATCCGCTGAAATTGATCCGCGGATCGGTTTCAGCGGATAGATCCGCTGGTGTGTACGATCCAGCGGATATTTATCCGCGGATATATTTCGGGCCGACCGATTTCCAGCGGATAAAAATTTCTTAGCATGCTAAGAAATCTATCCGCTGGAATCGGCTCCAGCGGATCGATCCGGTGGTCTGTACAGACTCAACGGATCGATCCGTCCGATTCCCTCCCTCGCATGCGTCGTAATGATTCGACGCATGCGTGGATATCCTTATATGACACCGTCGCCGCGATGATGACGCGGCGACGGCGCGACACGTCACCGCGGACGGAATTCCGCGGGGATTTTGATCTCCTGGTTAGTACAACCAGGAGATCAAAATCCGCCAGAGGATTTATCCGCGGATACGGTCCGGAGGACCGTTTCCGCGGATAAATCCTCTCGTGTGTACCCGGCATAAGAATCAGTTACGCATAGATATCCATTAGATCTGTTAGATGCATTCTTTTTCCCGCCGCTAGGTGTCGCCGACGTAGTTTTCCCCGTCGTCTATGCAAATTAGGTATTTACGCGAGATTCCCGAACGTACACGCGGTCGACGCAGAGAATTTACAACGTTTCCGTAGCTTTTGCGACACGTAAAGTTGCCCCTGCTATATGAGGGGCAACCAACGTTAAGTATGGCCGTCGTTCCCGCGTCGAAATTTAAAAAAGTACGTCGTTTGCATAAGTCGTCCGTGAATGGCGCTGGATGCCATTTACGATAACGTCGAAACCAATGACGTCCATGCGACGTCATTTAGCGCAATGCACGTAGGGAAATTTTAGGGACGGCGCATGCGCAGTACGATCGGCGCGGGAACGCGCCTAATTTAAATGATCCACGCCCCCTACCTGGATCATTTGAATTAGGCGGGCTTGCGCCGGAGAATTTACGCTACGCCGCCGCAACTTTACAGGCAAGTGCTTTGTGAATCAAGCACTTGCCCGTAAAACTTGCGGCCGCATAACGTAAATGAGATACGTTACGCCGCCGCTGTTTTACGCCAGTCTACGAGAATCTGGCCCTATGTGTTCCACGTCATATAGAGGTTTATTATATAATATGCCATATGTTCACCATTATGCTGTATTTATCCTACATGTACAATTCTCTGCCGGTTCATCCAGAATTTCCAGGCTAAGAAAAGAGTAGAAGTAACGACCTTCCCCCTCGTCCTTAATTCTAACGAAGCACGATTACACTCTGAGATCTTCCAACGAAAATAGCCACACAGCCAGGATTATGCACATTATCAGCGGAATAATCTGGTAACTAAAATACTCTCCGGAGTGCTGCAGACCACAGAGATAATGGAAAGTATACACTGCATTACATTAATGTACAACCCGGCCCAACATATAGAGTCTTCCTAATACTGTATGTTCTTAAAGAGACTGGGGTAGATTCACGTAGCTGCGCTTTAAGTTACGGCGTCGCAGCGTATTGTATTGTATTTACGCTACGCCGACGCAACTTACAGGAGCAAGTGCAGTATTCACAAAGCACTTGCTCCGTAAGTTGCGGCGGCGTATCATAAATGGGGCCGGCGTAAGCGCGCGGAATTCAAATGTGGAAGGGGGGCGTGTTTTATGTAAATCGATGATGACCTGACGTGATTGACGTTTTGTACGAACGGCGCATGCGCCGTCCGTGTACATATCCCAGTGTGTATTGCTCCCGAGTACGCCGCAACGACGTATTGGTTTCGACGTGAACGTAAATTACGTCCAGCCCTATTCGCGAACGACATACGCAAACGACGCAAACAATTCAAATTTCGAAGCGGGAACGACGTCCATACTTAAAGCGGGAGTTCACCCATAAAAAAAATTTTACCCTCATGCCTAGTACACACGAGAGGATTTATCCGCGGAAACGGTCCGGGGGACCGTTTCCGCAGATAAATCCTCTGGCGGATTTTGATCTCATGGTTGTACTAACCATGAGATCAAAATCCCCGCGGAATTCCGTCCGCGGTGACGTGTCGCGCCGTCGCCGCGATGATGACGTGCGCGACGCTGTCATATAAGGAATTCCACGCATGCGTCGAATCATTACGACGCATGCGGGGGATGGATTCGGACGGATTGATCCGGTGAGTCTGTACAGACCAGCGGATCAATCCGTTGGAATGGATTCCAGCGGATAGATTTCTTAGCATGTCAAGAAATTTTTATCCGCTGGAAATCCATCCCCGGGGACAAAAATCAGCGGAAACAGATCCGCTAGGGGAATCGGCTAGTTGTTTTTAAAATCGAAGCTGTACTTACCGTTTTAGAGAGCGATCTTCTCCGCCGCTTCCGGGTATGGGTCTTCGGGACTGGGCGTTCCTATTTTGATTGAAAGTCTTCCGACAGGCTTCCAACGGTCGCATCCATCGCGTCACGAGTAGCCGAAAGAAGCCGGTGCGGCTCTATACTGCGCCTGCGCACCGACGTTCGGCTACTTTCGGAAAATCGTGACGCGATGGATGCGACCGTCGGAAGCCTGTCGGAAGACTGTCAATCAAAATAGGAACGCCCAGTCCCGCAGCCCATACCCGGAAGCGGCGGAGAAAATGCAGCTCTAAAACGGTAAGTACTGCTTCGATTTAAAAAAAACTAGCCGATTCCCCTAGACAAAATGAGCAGGAATCTAAGGTTAAAAAACGTTATTTCCAGGTGAACCTCCACTTTAACATTGACTGCGCCACCTAATAGCAGGAGCAACGTTACGACGAAAAAGCCTTACGCAAACGACGTAAAAAACTACCGCCGTGCGCACGTACGTTTGTGAATCGGCGTAACTAGGTCATTTGCATACTCTACGCTGAAAACGACGGGAGCGCCACCTAGCGGCCAGCGTGAGAATGCACCCTGAGATACGACGGCGTAATAGAATTACGCCAGTCGGATCTTAGGCTAATGTCGGCATATCTAGCTTTCTGAATACAGAAAGTAGATACGTCGGCGCAGATTTGAATTTACGCGGCGTATCTATGGATACGCCGGCGTAAATTCTCTCTGAATCCGGCCCACTGTCACTAAGAAAAGGAAATAGGATCTAGTGTCGCCCGCAAGTCACCTCCACCCCAATAGTGTACAGAAATACATAGAAAAATCGCCCTAGGACTTTGAATGAGGCGAGTACGGTTAGCCAATAAACATACCAGAAGTACACTCAATCTCACGTTTATTGCAAAATGTACCATGTTGGTTACAAATACTGTAACCTGTACACCCGTTTCCTCATCTGAAAATGTCTCAGGGTTCAAACGCTTTCTCGTATTTTTTGCATAGGTTAGCATTAGTGGGCCATATTCAGGTAGGGGCGCGCAAAACTGCGGCGGCGTAACGTATGACATTTACGTTACGCGGCCGCAAGTTTTACAGGCAAGTGCTTGATTCACAAAGCACTTGCCTGTAAAGTTGCGGCGGCGTAGCGTAAAAGGGGCCGGCGTAAGCGCGCGTAATTCAAATGATCCCGTAGGGGGCGTGGATCATTTAAATTAGGCGCGTTCCCGCGCCGAACCTACTGCGCATGCGCCGTCCCTAAAATTTCCCGACGTGCATTGCGGTAATTGACGTCGCAAGGACGTCATTGGTATCGACGTGAACGTAAATGGCGTCCAGCGCCATTTAGGGACGACTTACGTAAATGAGGTAAAATTTTGAAATCGCGACGCGAGAACGACGTCCATACTTAACATTGGCTGCGCCTCCTAATAGCAGGAGCAGCCTTACGGCGCAAACGACGTAAAAAACGAGCGCCGGCCGCACGTACGTTTGTGAATCCGCGTGAGTATGCAATTTGCATACTCTACGCTGACAACTACGGGTGCGCCACCTAGTGGCCAGCGTCAGAATGCACCCTAAGATACGACGGCATAAGAGACTTATGCCAGTCGTATCTTAGGCTACAATCGGCATATCTAGCTTTCTGAATACAGAAAGTAGATACGCCGGCGCTACTTAGCAATTACGCTGCGTATCTTTGGATACGCAGGCGTAATTGCTCTCTGAATCTACCCCAGTGTTCAGAGCCCAGAGATTTGTCCTACATTGTATCCTTGGTTTTGCTAAAAGACAAAAATTACGAAAAAAAATATGATTTGCATAATTGGAAGCAGAGGATTTCACACCAACTCATTATAACAAAAACAAAACAGATGTCTTTTGGAAATGTTTTAATGTCTCCTATTTCTAGGATCACGTTATGAAACATTGCTGTATAATAGAGTACAGGCTGGATGTGGCAGTCCTAAAGAGAAGCATTATATAACCTAAAAAGGAAATCTGTAAACTTCTGTATTGTGTATACATGCACCCTTATAAATCTGTGTTGGTTTGACTATATCTACTGCCTGGATGTACTTACAGCATGTTATGTTTACTGCGGTTTCTTTACCATTGGCTTGTTGACATGAAACTGCCTCTCTGCTGAGAAAAAAAGATATTTGAAAAAAAAATAAAAAAAATCTGTGTTGGTTTTTGATTTACCAATAATTTATTTTGTCTACAGCAGTGGCGTGGGCCACCATGTCCCTCAGCTTCCCAGCTCCCTCCAACTTTCCATAGTGGTCCACCATGCACCTCAACCTCCAGCAGTGCCTCCCACCTTTCATAGTTTTACACCATGCCCCTCAACCTCCCACAGTGCCTCCCAGCTCCCATAGGAGTACACCATGCCCCTCAACCTCCCGCAGTGCCTCCTACCTCTCATAGTGCCACCCAACCTCCCATAGAGGTCCACCACTCACCACTCATAGTGCCACCCAAACTTTCCATAGTCGTCCACCCTGCCCCTCAACCACCCGCAGTGCCTTCCACCTCTCATAGTGCCACTCAACCTCCCATAGTGGTCCACCATTACCATCAACCTCCCAGTTCCCATAGCGTCACCCAACTTCCCATAGTGGTCCACCATTTCCCTCAACCTCCCGCAGTGCCTCCCACCTTTCATAGTTTTACACCATGCCCCTCAACCTCCCACAGTGCCTCCCAGCTCCCATAGTGGTACATCATGCCCCTCAACCGCCAGCAGTGCCTTCCACCTCTCATAGTGCCACCCAACCTCCGATAGAGGTCCACCATGCCCCTCAATCTGCCACAATACCTCCCAGCTCCCATAGTGCCACCTAAACTTTCCATAGTGGTCCACCCTGTCCCTCAACTGCCAGCAGTGCCTTCCACCTCTCATAGTGGCACCCAACCTCCCATAGTGGTCCACCATTAGCATCAACCTCCCAGTTCCCATAGCGTCACCCAACTTTCCATAGTGGTTCACCATGCCCCTCAACCTCCCGCAGTGCCTCCCACCTTTCATAGTTCTACATCACGTCCCTCAACCTCCCACAGTGCCTCCCAGCTCCCATAGTGGTCCACCATGCCCCTCAACCGCCAGCAGTGCCTTCCACCTCTCATAGTGGCACCCAACCTCCCATAGTGGTCCACGATTACCATCAACCTCCCATTTTCCATAGCATCACCCAAATTTCCATAGTGGTCCACCATGCCCCTCAACCTCCCGCAGTGCCTCCGACCTTTCATAGTTTTACACCATGCCCCTCAACCTCCCACAGTGCCTCCCAGCTCCCATAGTGGTACACCATGCCCCTCAACTACCCGCAGTGCCTCCCATAGAGGTCCACCATGCTCCTCAACCTGACACAATACCTACCAGCTCCCATAGTGCTCCCAAACTTTCCATAGTGGTCCACCCTGCCCCTCAACCGCCAGCAGTGCCTTCCACCTCTCATAGTGGCACCCAACCTCCCATAGTGGATCACCATTAGCATCAACCTCCCAGTTCCCATAGCATCACCCAAATTTTCATAGTAGCCCACACCATGCCCCTCAACCTCCCGCAGTGCCTCCCACCTTTTATAGTTTTACAACACACCCCTCAACCTCCTACAGTGCCTCCCAGCTCTCATAGTGGTACACCATGCCCCTCAACCGCCAGCAGTGCCTTCCACCTCTCATAGTGCCACCCAACCTCCCATAGTGGTTCACCATTACCATCAACCTCCCAGTTCCCATAGTGTCACCCAACTTTCCATAGCGGCCCACCATGCCCCTCGACCTCCCGTAGTGCCTCTGACCTCACAGTGCCACCCAACTTTCCATAGTGGTACATTATGCCCCTCAACCTCCCACAGTGCCTCCAAGCTCCCATAGTGCGACCCAATTTTCCATAGTGGTCCACCATGCCCCTTAACCTCCCACCTCTCATAGTGCCACCCAACCTCCCACAGTGCCCCCCAGCTCCTGCAATGCTCCTTAGCTTGTTGCACAGCTTCCATCCCCCCCATAGTCCCCTCAACTTTGGCACAGCCACTTTTAGCCTCCAGCTGGAAAGCATAATTGGGTGACATGGACAGAGCGTTGTCACCTTATAACAAGAAGTGCTTGCACAAGGACCTTCGTGGAAGAACAAACAGGTATTATTTTAATGAAAGCTGCAAATTTTAATACCGGAAAATGAATTTTGAAGTTACAATAATAGCTTCTATGAGAATTTAGTGATTGTACTGTATACTTTATTGTAAATAACCTTATCTGTAGGAGTTAATGTTTAAAAAAAGCCATCGCCATAGAAAGGACTTCTTGCCGGTAATCTGGTGCAGGACTGGACACACCCAGACACAGTTAGGTAGATTCACGTAGATTGGCCTAACTTTAGGACGGCCTAGCCTAGCCTTTTTAGGCTACACCGCCGTAAATTAGTTAGGCTAGTAGTGATTCACAAACCACTTACCTGCTAATCTACGGCGGTGTAGCCTAAAACGAGCGGGCGTAAGGGCGCCTAATTTAAATGACTGGGAGGGGGCGTGTAGTATGGAAATGAGGCTTGACCTCACGTTTTTTGACGTTTTTTACACTGTGCATGCGCCGGGCGACTACATTTCCCAGTGCGCATTGCGGCTAAGTAGGCTGTACGGGCCTATTGATTTTGACGCGTACGGAAACAACGTAAATCCCGATTCGCGGACGACTTGCGCAAACAACGTAAAAAATTCCTACCTCGCGGCGGGAACGGCGGCCATACTTAACATTGTTATTCCACCTCATAGGTGGAATAACTTTAGGCTGCCTATCGCGTACGGAAACTACGTAATGCGACGGTGTAGGCCTGGCGTACGTTCGTGAATCGGCGTATCCCCTCATTTACATAATCTACGCCGGCTGCAATGGAAGCGCCATCTAGCGGACAACAGAAACATTGCAAGCTAAGATAGAACGGCGCAAGCCGGCCTATCTTAGCTTTGTTTAAGTGTATCTCTGTTTGAGCATACACTTAAACAAACGCCGGCGTAGATTCAGAGTTAGGTCGGCTTATCTACTGATAAGCCAGCCTAAGGCCCCATACACACGATAGAATCCATCCGCAGATAAATCCCAGCAAATGGGTTTCTGCGGATAGATCCTATGGTGTGTACACGCCAGCGGATCTTTTTCCGCGGAGAAATCTCCTCTGGGATGGATTTCAGCAGATCGAATATTTGCTGTGCTGCACAACAAATCCATCTGCTGGAATCCATTCCAACGGATGGATCCGCTCGTCTGTACAGACTTACCGGATCCATCCGTCCAAAGGGATTCCCCGCACGCGTCGTAATGATTTGACGCATGCGTGGAATTCCTTATATGACAGCGTCGCGCCCGTCGCCGCGTCATAATCGCGGCGACGGCGCGACACGTCATCGCCAGAGGATTTCCGCGCGGATTTCAATGGGATGGTGTGTACACTCCATCCCATCGAAATCAGCGGATATCTTTGAGAGGATTTATCCGTGGAAACGGTCCGCTGGACCGTATCTGCGGATAAATCCTCTCGTGTGTATGGGGCCTAACTCTTTGTGAATCTACCTAAGTGATTGCAAACCACTGAAAACTGAGTTTTAGATATAAATACTTTCATTTCTGTAGAACACATGAATATTATTTCAACAAATAAGAAGCAGCAAATATATTCCATGGCCCAGATTCAAGAAGCACTTGCGCCCGTGCAACCATAGGTTGCGCGGCGCAAGTGCTTACTTGCTCCGGTGTAACGAGTGCTCCTGATTCAGGAACCTCGTTACACCGACTGCAGCCTAGGATATGACAGACATAAGCCTCCTTATGCCTTCATATCTCAGGCTGCATTCTTGCGTTGGCCGCTAGGGGGCGCGGCCATTGTGATCGGCGTATAGTATGCAAATTGCATACTACCACCGATTCACAAAAGTTGCACGGGCCCTGCACACGCAAGGTACAGAGTTTCCGTACGGCGACTTTAGCGCAAGGTTGCTCCTGCTGTAGCAGGGGCAACCAATGCTAAAGTATAGCCGCCCTTCCCGCTCGTGAAATTTAAATTTCACGTCGTTTACGTAAGTGATTCGTGAATGGCGCTGGACGCCATTCACGTTCACTTAGAAGCAAATGACGTCCTTGCGACGTCATTTGCCGCAATGCACGTCGGGAAAGTTTCCCGACGGAGCATGCGCTGTTCGCTCGGCGCGGGAGCGCGCCTAATTTAAATGATTCCCGCCCCCGGCGGGATCATTTACATTAGGCAGCCTTACGCCCGGCTATTTAGCATATCGCCCGCGCAATTTACGGAGCTACTGCTCCGTGAATCGCGGGCATTTCAAAATATTTGCGTGGGCGCAGAGCAAACATCGTTGCCCTTTGCCCACCCAAATATTGCACGGATCTACCTGAATCTGGGCCCATATGTTTAGCAGCACTTTGACTCTTTCTGGGGCTCAGTGCTGTGGAAGAAAGCAATGTGTTCATTACCAGGCAGAAAAGCCCAAATCCCTAGGAGGAAGCCACTTGTAGAGCGGACTGTAATTAGGTGTGCAGCCATGCATCTCTAAAAATGATTAATGCTATTGCAGGACTTCTGCGGAGGGTTCTGTGCTATAATTAGAGTCCTGGATATTTGTAATTATAGAGGCCGTATTAAGATATTGAAAGGCAAAGCACAAATGAACCTGAAATTTACCAAAAAGCTGTGCTCAGCTGGACACTGAGCTGTACACAGAGCTGTATATGTGTATGCAAAATATGTAATAACATGACAAAATAGTTCAATAATCTGTATGTCCAGGCAAAGTTGCAAGGGGGTCTGTTGGAAAGCGGCTGCAGATATATGACTCTTACCAGTCAGGACGATGCTGGACACATAGCTGAGCCCTTCTTGTTTTATTGGAGTGGCACGTTCCCGCAAAACAACGTATGGGTACGGTGTCCCCTTTAAGAGCCGCCAGAGGTGCGCGCTGCAAGGCGGGGGACCTGATGTGCGTGGCCGGTGGGTGCAATCGCCGGCGGCTACCGGCGATCGCGGACACGAAAGCCAAAATGGGAATTTGTGTGTAAACACAAATCCCTGTTCTGTCAAGGTAGTGGAGACAGATCATTTGTTTCTAGGAAGTAGGAACAGCGATAAGTCTCCTCCCCAAGTCAGTCCCACCCCCCCGCGGTAAGAAACACTAACTAGGGTACAAATTTAACCTCTTGATCGCCCCCCCCCTAGTGTTAACCCTCTTTCCTACCAGTGACATTTACATAGTAATCAGTGCAGTTTTATAGCACTAATCGCTGTATAAATGTGAATGGTCCCAAAAACGTGTCAAAAGTGTCCGATATGTCTGTCCGCAATGTCACGGTCACAATAAAAATCGCAGATCGCTGCCATTACTAGTAAAAAAATAATAATAATCTATCCCTTGGTTTGTGCATTTTTATAGCACTGTTCGCTGTATAAATGTCATTAGTCCCAAAAATGTGTCAAAGGTGTCCCATATGTCTGTCCGCAATGTCACGGTCACAATAAAAATCGCAGATCGCCGCCATTACTAGTTAAAAATAAAAAAAGCTATCCCTTATTTTGTGCATTTTTATAGCACTGATCGCTGTATAAATGTCATTAGTCCCAAAAATGTGTCAAAAGTGTCAGATCCCCACCATTACTAGTAAAAAAAAAACACAGATGTATAAGGAACAATATTTAACCGCTTGCTGACCGGCTCACGCTGATTTACGTCAGCAAAGTGGCACGATCCTGCAAAAGAATGTATGGTGTGCCCTTTAAGAGCCGCCGGAGGCGCGCGCTGCATGGCGGAGGACCTGCGATTGCGGGCACAAGAGCCAAAACGGGAATTTGTGTGTGTAAACACACAAATCCCTGTTCTGTCAGGGGAGAGGAGACAGATCGTTTGATCCTAGTAAGTAGGAACAGCGATATGTCTCCTCCCCAAGTCAGTCCCATTCCCTGCGCAGTAAGAAACACTAACTAGGGAACAAATTTAACCCCTTGAATGTCCCCTAGTGTTCCCTACTAGTGACATTTACATAGTAGTCAGACAAAAGAATTGGTGGGACTTTAAATGAAGCATGGGGAAATGCCTCCATCCCAGTTGAAGCGAACATATGAAGGACAGTGGGACTTTAAATGAAGCAGTTCACAGGTGGGGAGTAAAAATGAAAATAATCCAGTTTAATGTACATATAAAACATTAATGTATTGATGTATGGAAGGTGACGTGTGTCAGTGCACACAATAAAACCTAATTGGACCTACTCTCCTCCTCTAGTTACCCACTTACCATGTTAAGTACTTCTGGCTGCTATATGGAGACGTGTAGCCTGTGCTCCAGGGATGATGCCGATGTGCTTTCGCGCTATGCTGGATTTCTCGCCACCCCATCTCCATTTTGGCCCGGATTCACAAAGCACTTGCGCTGACGTATCTCGAGATACGCTGCGTAAGTGTAAATCTGCGCCGTCGTATCTATGCGCCGTGCCCACAGAACTAGATACGCCTGAAAATAGACTTCATCCGACCGACGTAACTTTCCTACGCCGCCGTATCGTGGACGCATATTTACGCTGGCCGCCTCATTGCAAATATGCAAATGAGAGAGATACGTCGATTCACGAACGTAGTTGCGCCGGGCGCATAATATACGCGGTTTACGTAGGTCGTACGCCCAACGTAAAGTTATTCCCCATCTATGAGGCGCAACTCATGCAAAGGTATGGACCAATGAACAGCCATCGTATTTTACGTCGTTTACGTAGTAGTACGTGAATAGGGCTGGGCGTAGGTTACGTTCACGTCGTAGGCAGTGATCCGTCGTATCTTAGGGAGTAGTTCCGACGTGATTCTGAGCATGCGCACTAGGATACGTCCACGGGACGGCGCATGCGCTGTTCATTTTAAGTTCTTCTATGACGCTTGGCCCATCATTTGCATGGGGTCACGCCTCATTAGCATGGCTCACGCCCACTTCCACCTACGCTGGCTTACGCTGAGGAAACCCAGCGTATCTTTAAGAGCGAGTGGGAGAAAGTGCTTTGTGAATCCAGTGCTTGCATCTGTGCGCTACGCCGGCGTAGCGTAAAAGAGATACGCTACGCCGGCAAAAATATGCGCCAATGTCTGTGAATCCGGGCCTTTGTCTTTTCTGATGCACTTAGTCAATATTTTGACGCAATTATATCTTAATATTTCAGATATCCCCAGCATCCGCCCCTGAAGAAGTGTTTTTTACAAAAAAAAAACACAGAAACGCGTCGGTCACTAAGGATGCAGTTACCTACCTCATTAAGATGATACTCATTTACACTTGTTACGATTTATACTTTTATATCATGTTATGTGCTGCTGAATTTACACCTGTATTTAATTCATGATTATAATCTTTTCTACTGTTTAATTAATTATGTTTATTATTATATGTATATGTTTATGTAGGTTTTATCGTGTGCACTGACACGTCACCTTCCATACATCAATACATTAATGTTTTATATATACATTAAACTTGATTATTTTCATTTTTACTGTGAACTGCTTCATTTAAAGTCCCACTGTCCTTCCTATGTTTACACAGTAGTCAGTGCATTTGTATAGCACTGGTCGCTGTATAAATGTCATTGTTCCCAAAAATGTGTCAAAAGTGTCCGATCTGTCGCAGTACCGATAAAAAAATAAAAATAAATTGCAGATCACCACCATTACTAGTAAAAAAAAAAGAAAATGCCATAAATCTTTCCCATAGATTGTAGATGCTATAACGTTTGCACAAACCAACCAATATACACTTATTGTGATTTTATTTGCCAAAATATGTAGAAGAATATATATTAGCCTAAAAACTGAAGAAATTTGTTTTTTAAAAACATTTTTGGGGATATTTATTATAGTAAAAAGTAAAAAATATATACCGTATTTATCGCCGTATACCGCGCACTTTTTTGCCCTGAAAATCAGGGCAAAATCGTGGGTGCGCGATATACGCCGATACCCGCTTTCCCGCGCCGAGTTTGAATACTGCGCCGGCATATACTGAGCGCGGTACACTCGTGTATAGTCGGGCAGTCTCGGCTCCTCTCGCGCTGACGTCCTGGACGTACAGGACGTGAGCGCGAGTGTAGCCGAGCCTGCCTGACTATACACGAGTGTACTGCGCTCAGTATATGCCGGCGCAGTATTCAAACTCAGCGTGGGAAAACGGGAAACGAGCGGGGAGGACGCCGCAGAAGGACGCCGGACACGACGAAGAGGACACCTGAAGCCGCAGATGGACGCCGGACCCGACGAGGCCGCCGATGGACGCCGCGCAAGACACCAAACTGTACGTACAAAAATCTTTTTTCCACAGGAATTTCGGGGGCAACTTTAGGGGTGCGCTCTATACGCGGGAGCGCGCTATACCCCAATAAATACGGTAACACAAATCGTTGCCCTTTTTTGTTTACAGCGCAAAAAAAAAACGCAGCGTTGATCAAATACCACCAAAAGAAAGCTCTATTTGTGGGAAAAAAAGGACGTCAATTTTGTTTGGGTACATTATCGACCGACCACGCAATTGTCAGTAAAAGCGTCAGTGCTGTTTAGCATAAAACGGCCTGGTCATTAACCACTTCCCGCCCGGCCTATGGCCGATTTACGTCCGGGAAGTGGTTATGAAATCCTGACAGGACGTTCTAGAACGTCCTGCAGGATTTCATGCCGCGCGCGCCCGTGGGGGCGCGCATCGCGGCGATCGGTGATGCGGGGTGTCAGTCTGACACCCTGCATCTCCGATCTCGGTAAAGAGCCTCCGGCGGAGACTCTTTACCACGTGATCAGCCGTGTCCAACCACGGCTGATCACGATGTAAACAGGAAGAGCCGCCGATGGCTCTTCCTCACTCGCGTCTGACAGACGCGAGTAGAGGATAGCCGATCGGCGGCTCTCCTGACAGGGGGGGGTTAGCGCTGATTGTTTATCAGCGCAGCCCCCCCTCGGATCGCCACACTAGACCACCAGGGATGCCCACCCTGGAGCACCAGGGTGGGCAAAAAAAAAAAAAAGCCAGAAAAAAAAAAAAAAGTTAAAAAATAAATAAAAAAAAAACATAAAGAAAAAAGATGCCAGTCAGTGCCCACAAATGGGCACTGACTGGCAACAATCAGTGCTGCCACCCCAGTGTCCATCAGCGCCACCCCAGTGTCCATCAGCGCCACCCCAGTGTCCATCAGCGCCACCCCAGTGTCCATCAGTGCCACCCCACAGTGCCCATCCATGCCCAGTGCCCACCTAGCAGTGCCCATCTGTGCCACCCATAAGTATCCATCAGTGCCGCCCATGAGTGCCCATCAGTGCCGCCTATGTGTGCCCATCAGTGCCGCCTATGTGTGCCCATCAGTGCCGCCTATGTGTGCCCATCAGTGCCGCCTATGTGTGCCCATCAGTGCCGCCTATGTGTGCCCATCAGTGACGCCTATGTGTGCCCATCAGTGTCGCATACCAGCGCCGCCAATCAGTGCCACCTCATCTGTGCCCGTCAGTACTACCTCATCGATGTCCATCAGTGCCATCTCATCGGTGCCCATTAGTGCCGCCATATCAGTGCCCGTAATTGAAAGAGAAAACTTATTTACAAAAAAATTAACAGAAAAAAATAAAAACGTAATTTTTTTTTCAAATTTTCAGCCTTTTTTTAGTTGTTGCGCAAAAAAAAAAAATCGCAGAGGTGATCAAATACCACCAAAAGAAAGCTCTATTTGTGGGGAAAAAAGGACGCCAATTTTGTTTGGGTACAGTGTAGCGTGACCGCGCAATTGCCATTCAAAGTGCGACAGTGCTGAAAGCTGAAAATTGGCTTGGGCGGGAAGCTGCGTAAGTACCTGGTATGGAAGTGGTTAAGCAGGAAAATCTTCCGGTCTGTAAGTGTTTGAAAAAATAAAAAAATAACTGGAGCTTTGCGAGTTGTTCCACAGCAAGTCATGGCTGAGTAGGCCTGAACCAGGAAAAAAAGAAACAAATACTCACCTAATGTGGCAATAAGGGCTTTGCTGTTCTTTAAAGCCTCGTACACACGATCAGTCCATCCGATGAGAACGGTCTGATGGACCGTTGTCACTGGTTAACCGATGAAGCTGACTGATGGTCCGTCGTGCCCACACACCATAGGTTAAATAACCAATCGTGTCAGAACGCGGTGACGTAAAACACAACGACATGCTAAAAAAATTAAGTTCAATGCTTCCAAGCATGCGTCGACTTGATTCTGAGCATGCATGGATTTTTAACCGATGGACGTGCCTACTAATGATCGTTTTTTCCCATCGGTTAGGAATCCATCGGTTAAATTTAAAGCAAGTTGGCTTTTTTTTAACCTATGGTTAAATAACCTATGGCGCCCACACACGATCGGTTCTGACCGATGAAAACGGTCCATCAGACTATTTTCCTCTAGTGTACGAGGCCATAGTCAGCATTGTGAAGGGGATGGTTGGGCACAGACAGAATCTCACGTACTGACCCATAGGCGTGCACACAGTGTGTGCCAGGTGTGCCCAGGCACACCCTAATCGCCCTGTACAGAACAGATTGCCCCTACTGCCCTGGCTCCCATCTTTCCCCCCCGCAGCGCAGCCAGCTTCCCTCCTATTGGCTGTTGCTGCTGGGATGTTTTAGGAGTGGGGAAGGGGCCGGTAAATATGTAATTTATCATCCCCTTATTTCTCTGAATGAACATTGTGAGTGATCGGTAGTGTGTGTGTGGGCTTTGGGGTGCACACCCTAATGCAATAGGCTGCGCACACCTATGTACTGACCTATGAGTAATAGGGGTTCAAAGGAGCAAGAATGAAGATCAAGAGGTGTCACATCACTTGTTGCATGCATGTATGTCTGTACTGGTGGTGGGAGTCAGGGCTGGGGGGAGGTTTGTCAAGGGTATTTCCCCCAATGGGATTTTTGGGCAGCTCAATTAATGGATTATAGACAATGGCCCAGATTCAAAAAGCAATTGCGTCTGCGTAACCATACTTACGCAGCGCAATTGCTTACTTGCGCCGGCGTTTTGAATGCTCCTGCTTCAGGAACCTCGATACGCCGACTGCAGCCTAAGATATGACTAGCATAAGGCTCTTATGCCCTCATATCTTAGGCTGCATTCTTACGCAGGCCGCTAGGGGGCGTTCCTGTAGTGGTCAGCGTATAGTATGCAAATTGCATACTAACGCCGATTCACTACCCTACGCGAGCCCTGCGTACGCAGTTTACGTCGTTTCCGATCGTCGGGTTTCGCGTAAGGCTGCTCCTGCTATTAGCAGGGGCAGCCAATGCTACGTTCACCCGTTGTTCCCGCGTCGCGAAGTTTAAATTTTACGTCGTTTGCGTACGTGAATCGTGAATGGCGCTGGACGCCATTTACGTTCACTTTGAAGCAAATGACGTCCTTGCGACGTCATTTGCCGCAATGCACATCAGGAAAGTTTCCCGACGGAGCATGCGCACTACGTTCGGCGTGGGAACGCGCCTAATTTAAATGATCCACACCCCCTACGGGATCATTTAAATTACGCGCCCTTACGCCGGGCATTTTTGAGGAGCGCCCACGCAAATTACGTGGCTACTGCTTCGTGAATGAAGCGTAGCGCAGATAATTTGCGGGGGCGCAGGGCAAAAACGGGACGCTGCGCCTCCGTAAGAAGTGCGCAGCGGTACCTGAATCTGGCCCAATGTATGTAAAAAGAAGGAAATTTTTATTATGTGATGACACATACAAGGGGGATAATCAAATAGTTAAGATAGGAGTTACAAAGGTACAAAAGTGGTTAAAATTCCCATACATGTAAATAAATGACAAAAAAACAACAACTGTCGAACAGCTTGACATGTGTATATACAAGCATATAACAATTACTGACGCGTTTCGACCTTTAATAGGTCTTCTTCAGAGGTTTTGTTGTAAGAGGGGGTGGTTTGTTGGCCCCAGGGCTGTCAAGGAGCATAAATCAAGAGCAGTTTTACTAGAGTACCAGATTGATCATTCTCTTATTGAATGTCCTGCACCCCCCTTTGGCCATGGAAAGTTATTCTGGTACCAGTTGCTACCCCAACAAGCAGATGTCAGGTATTCTAAAGGTGCTTTGTAAGTCTTGCTTTCCTTGGTACAAGCCACATCTGCAATCACTGTTCCTGCTCAATCTTATTTTTCCGCTTTCCTCAGGCTTTTATTGATTGAATTAAATTATCATTCTGCATGCAAGTCAGGCTGGGTATAAACCATGAAGGCTTTTCCTCGGAGACTCTCTCACGCCATACTATTTTTCTACCTAATTAAAATGTGAGAAATGGAGGCCATTCGCTGTCACTGCTCGGCGGTGTGCGGCAGCATCCAGTTCGGTGTCGGATGAGATTAGATAGTCTAGTTCTCTATAATAAAATAACTTTATGCAGATTGCAGTGGTGAGAAAAAATAAAAAATAAAAATACAGCTGACTAAACAGCTAAAAAACACAAAATAAATAAATTATACAGTATTATACAGTATGAAGGGAGGGGATTTATCTGCCAGAGAACTTATATTTCTGTACATCCACTCCTAAGAATTACAAAGCTCCGCCAATCATTACAGCCAGGCAATTGACCACCTACTTATATGTACCGTATTTTCCGGCGTATAAGATGACTTTTTGGATGCAAAAAAATGCATCCAAAGTCGGGGGTCGTCTTATACGCCGGGTACGGTCTCCGTGCTGCTGCGATCGTTCATGATTTCAAAGCCGCGCCGTCTTCTCAGCGTGTCCTGTGATTGGCGGAACAGAAATCTTCCCAGCAGCGCCTCTGTTCTTTGTTCCGCCTATCACGGATGCCTTCTCATCCTCGGACGAGATGAGAAGGCATCCGTGATTGGCGGAACACAGAACAGAGGCGTTACTGGGAAAATTTGTGTTCTGCCAATCACAGGACACGCTGAGAAGACGGCGCGGCTTTGAAATCATGAACGATCGCAGCTGACGGAGACTGTCACCGGCCTGCAAAACGTGAGTGATGGCACAGTGGGGGGGGGGGGGGGGGAAGTGGGGGCAAGTGATGGCACTGTGGGGGCAAGTGATGGCACTGTGTGGGCAAGTGATGGCACTGTGGGGGCAAGTGATGGCACTGTGGGGGCAAGTTATGTGATGGCACTGTGGGGGCAAGTAATGTCATGGCACTGTGGGGGCAAGTAATGTCATGGCACTGTGGGGGCAAGTAATGTCATGGCACCATGGGGGCATGTAATGTGATGGCACTGTGGGGGCATGTAATGTGATGGCACAGTGGGGGCATGTAATGTGATGGCACTGTGGGGGCAAGTAATGGCACAGTGGGGGCATGTAATGGCATGGCACAGTGAGGCATGTAATGGCACAATGAGGAATGTAATGTAATGGCATAGTGAGGCTTGAAAAAAGCCTGTTTCTGTCAGCGGTTGTTCCGGCTACCCCTCAGCTTCCAGAAAGACTAGTAGGAAGGGGGTAGTCTTATACAGTGAGTATATCCCAAAACCAACATTTTTCCTGGAAAATTAGGGGGTCGTCTTATACGCCGGAAAATACGGTAACCACTTCAATACCGGGCATTTTTACACCCTTTCTGCCAAGGCC
The DNA here is from genome assembly GCF_905171775.1 of Rana temporaria. Classification (NCBI taxonomy): domain Eukaryota; kingdom Metazoa; phylum Chordata; class Amphibia; order Anura; family Ranidae; genus Rana; species Rana temporaria. Next base: position 40,790,181 of record NC_053489.1, on the reverse strand, counting down.
AATTTTGAGCTTTCAGCGCTGTCACACTTTGAACGACAATTGCGCGGTCGTGCGACGTTGTACCCAAATTTAATTTTGATAATTTTTTTCCCACATATAGAACTTTCTTTTGGTGGTATTTGATCACCTCTGCGGGTTTTTTTTTTTTGTTGCGCTCTAAAACAAAAAAAATACAGACAATTTGGAAAAAAACACAATATTTATTACTTTTTGCTATAATAAATATCCCAATTTTTTCCTCAGTTTAGGCCGATACGTATTCTTCTACATATTTTTGGTAAGAAAAAAAACAAAAAAAAACGCAATAAGCGTATATTGATTGGATTGCACAAAAGTTATAGCGTCTACAAAATAGGTTATTGATTTATGGCATTTTTATTTTTTACTAGTAATGGTGGCGATCTGCGATTTTTATCGGGGTTGCCACATTGCGACGGGCACATTGAACACTTTTGACACCGTTTTGGGACCATTCACATTTATACAGCAATCAGAGCTATAACAATGCACTGATTACTGTATAAATGACACTGGCAGGGAAGGCGCTAACCACTAGGGGGGCAATCAAGGGGTTAAATGTGTGTCCTAGGGAGTGATTTTAACTGTAGGAGGAGGGGACTCACAAGGGGAGGAGACCAATCGATGTTCCTCTGTACTGGGAACACACCATCGGTCTCCTCTCACCTGACAAGACGTGGACCTGTGTGTTTACACACACAGATCCATGTTCCTGCTGTGTTAACAGGCAATCCCAGGTGCCCGGCAGACATCGCGGTTGGCGGGCAATCGCATCGAGTCCTGAGTGAAGCGGCGAGCGTGCGCTCTCCACAATGCTGGGAGGCAGAGGATGTTATATGATGGCTGCCTGGAGGGTTACTGCCGCCGTCATTTTACAATGCCTCAGGCGGCAAGTGGTTAAATACAGTGGCATCAACCTGCTGACAGGACAGTGTTAGAACAGCAGCATCAAAGCTCCCCACAGGTGCACTCACTGAAGAGGGGGAGGTGGCAACTGAGCTCAACGAGAAGAATGCCCACAAATCTGGCTTCTAGCAGGGGAGGAGCCGACGGTCAGCAATGAGAGAAAACTAAAGGATTTTCTTTACAGTCCATTAGCCTTTCCCTGGAGAGGAAGATATTTATACATGAATGTGTGGTCTGGTATTTCTGTTTCAATATTTTTATTGAAGGTTAACATACGAATAGGTAACAATACAACCATAAGCCCTTAATGGTAACGGCAAATGGAGCTTGCCACGCAGGAGAGATACAAAGGAAAAAAAAGGCATATATTAAAGGGGTTGTAAAGGTACAATTTTTTTATTTTCTAAATAGCTTCCTTTACCTTAGTGCAGTCCTCCTTCACTTACCTCATCCTTCCATTTTGCTTTTAAATGTCCTTATTTTATTCTGAGAAATCCTCACTTCCTGTTCTTCTGTCTGTAACTCCACACAGGAATGTGAGGCTTTCTCCCTGGTGTGGAGTGTCGTGCTCGCCCCCCCCCCCGTTGGACTACAGGAGAGTCAGGACGCTCTCTACGTTGCAGATAGAGAAAGGAGCTGTGTGTTAGTGGGCGTCCTGACTCTCCTGTAGTCCAAGGAAGGAGGCGAGCACGACACTCCACACCAGGGAGAAAGCCTCGCATTACTGTGTGGAGCTACAGACAGAAGAACAGGAAGTGAGGATTTCTCAGAAGAAATAAGGACATTTAAAAGCAAAATCGAAAAATTAGGTAAGTGAAGTGACTACACTAAGGTAAAGGAAGACATTTAGTGAAAAAAAATTGTACCTTTACAAGCCCTTTAACAACGTGTATGATAGGTGCAATAGACCCAAACATTAAAATTTACCCTTGAAAGGGAGATAGCAGAGAAAATCAAGAACAGGAACAAGGGAACATATAGGCAAACACTGCGGGAGCAGCTCAAGTGGACCAGAGACTGATTCTGTTCCATTTCCATGTCACCGGGTGACTTTCAAGACGCTCTGCCTCACCCACAAATGTACACAACGAAACGCTCCTCAATACTTAAGCGAGCAAATAAAACCTTACGTCACCAAGCGCGTGCTCCGGTCAACCAACCAAAACCTTCTCCAAATCCCTAAATTCTGCTACAAATCTAAGGGAGAACGAAGTATATTCACAGTTCAAGGACCCCGGCTTTGGAATGCTCTACCCACGACCACCCGCTTGGAAGAAAACCATCGGGCTTTTAGGAAAAACCCACCTCTTCTGAAGGATCAGGACAACGCTGGATGCAAAGCGCCTTGAGGCGATTACGTTCGCATTTGTTGCGCTATACAAGTTACTCACTCACTCATTTGTACCAGTAGATAGGCACAAAAAGAACAGGGTGCTACACGATTTTAACCGCTTGCCGTCCAGCTCCCATGCACGAGAGCACGTAATATAACGTTGGCTCTCGCGCAGGCCACTAGGTGCGCGTGCCCGGTGGGCGCGATTGCCGCCGGGCACAAGCGATCGCTTGTTACAGAGCGAGGACCGGGAGCTGTGTGTGTAAACACACAGCTCCCGGTCCTGTCAGGGGGGGAAATGCTGATCTTCTGTTCATACAATGTATGAACAGCGATCAGTCATTTCCCCTAGTGAGGCCACCCCCCCTACAGTTAGAACACACCCAGGGAACATACTTAACCCCTTCCCCGCCAGTGGCATTTTTATAGTAATCCAATGCATTTTTATAGCACGGATCGCTATAAAAATGCCAATGGTCCCAAAAATGTGTCAAAAGTGTCCACCATAATGTCGCAGTACCGATAAAAAAAAAATCGCTGATCGCCGCCATTACTAGTAAAAAAAAATATTAATAAAAATGCCATAAAAATACCCCCTATTTTGTAAACGCTATAACTTTTGCGCAAACCAATCAATAAACACTTATTGCTATTTTTTTTTACGAAAAATATGTAGAAGAATACGTATCGGCCTAAACTGAGGAAAAAAAACACTTTTTTTGTATATTTTTGGGGGATATTTATTATAGCAAAAAGTAAAAAATATTAATTATTTTCAAAATTGTCGCTCTATTTTTGTTTATAGCGCAAAAACTAAAAACCGCAGAGGTGATCAAATACCACCAAAAGAAAGCTCTATTTGTGGGGAAAAAAGGACGCCAATTTTGTTTGGGAGCCACGTCGCACGACCGCGCAATTGTCAGTTAAAGCGACGCAGTGCCGAATCGCAAAAAGTGCTCTGGTCTTTGACCAGCAATATGGTCTGGTGGTTAAGTGGTTAAGTCATAATAGGACATTAATCCATCAAAGGGCAAATGAGGATAGAAAAGGGAGCAAAGCCCTGTACACACGGCCGGGAATCTCGTCAGGAAAAAAACATCGGTTTTCCCGACGAGATTCCTGGCAAGCTTTCTTGCTCGCCGAGTGTACACACACACACACCATTCAAAAGAACCGGCAAGAACGCGGTGATGTCATCGACTACAACGAGCATGCGCTCATCACATTCGATGCCGTCGCCGCCATCTTGCTACACCCTACACTATGCCTTGTAAGCTACCGCACATGCGTCGAAGTCTCATTGAGCATGCGCGGGCTTACCGGAGCCAGGTAAGCATACACGCGCTCGGGTTTCTCGGCAGGAAAACACTGCCGAGAATCCCGATGAGAAAAATAGAGAGCAGGTTCTCTATTTTTCTTGTCGAGATTCCCGGCAGTTTTCCCGACAAGAAACCATACACACGCACGGTTTCTCTGCAAAAAGCTCTCCCAGCAGGTTTCTTTCTTCACCGTGCGTGTGTACGAGGCTTAACAGAGGAAGAGCAAAGAGAAAGACAAAATCCAAACCAGTGACAGGCTCACCTATCCCAGCAAAGAAAGGTTTTTTTTATTCAAGATGAAGTCTGCAAGTAACTAATCCATGGGTTCCAGATTGGCTCAAACCTGGTGGAGGTATCACGTAAGAGGCTGACCATTTTCTCGCTGATCATGATCCATGAGAGTTTACATTTCATCAATGTAAAGTCCACCACTGCACCCTTCCAGGCAGTCGCAATTTTGACTTGCAGGAGCATAAAATAGATTAGGGTCTGGGTAGATCTGGAAACTCCAGCTATGGGTTCATTAAGCAGTGCAGTTCTGGGGATTTTAGTAATATTAGTCATGGGGTACATTCTCGATAAACGGTCCGGGACCGAATACCAACAGGAGAGGACCTTATAGTCTGCCTCCACCAGGGAGACATTCATAATGCCTTTAGAGGTCGACCGATATATCGGCCGATATTTGGTGTTTTTTAATTAATCGGCATAGGCCAATTTTGCTGGGAAAGAAAGCCGATTAAACTTCAGAACGACTTGCTAAAAAGCTTCTGTAGTAGAAGTCAATGCAAGTTGCCTGAGAAGTTTCCCCTGGAAGCCACTTCTCCCTCCTGGGCAGCCTGCCAAATCGGAGATAAGAATACAATGAACTGAACTCTGTGGGCCAGATTCTGGTAGAATCTGCGGCGGCGTAGCGTAAGCCATTTACACTATGCCGCCGCAAATTACTGGAGCAAGTGCCGTATTCTCCAAGCACTTGCTCCGTAATTTGCGGCGGCGTAGTGTAAATGGCCCAGCGTAAGGCCGTGTAATTCAAAGGGGGCGGCTTGTATTTAAATTAAGCGCGCCCCCGCGACGATCGAACTGCGCATGCGCCGGGCATAAAAATAGCCCAGGGCGCATGCTCCAGCTCACGACGGAAAACGTCAATGACGCCGATGTGAGCGTCATTGACGTAAAGTCGTATTCAAACGACTTAGGAAAACAACGGAAAAAGACGACGCTGACACGACGCCATAATTAACATGGCTTACGACGGACCTTCGTAAACTTTCCCCTCATATAGCAGGGGCAAGTTTACGCTTACGGAAACGTCGCAAATTCATTGCGTCGTCCGCGCGTACGTTGGGAATCGGCGTAAAGAGCTAATTTGCATAGACAACGGGGAAAACGACGAGGCGACACCTAAACAAAAAGTTACGCCGGTCGGACGCCGTAAACAGCGTATTTTAATACGCCGGGCGCAAGTACGTTTGTGAATCGGCGTATCTGGCTCATTTGCATATTCAACGCTGAAATCAACGGAAGCGCCACCTAGTGGCCAGCGTAAATATGCACCCAAGATACGACGGCATAGGAAACGTACGCCGCTCTAATCTTGGCCGAATTCAAGCGCAAATGATTCTAAGAATCAGGCGCGTAGATACGACGGCGCACATTCGGACTTACGACGGCATACGTGGAGATACAAACCAATCAATATACGCTTATTGCGATTTTTATTACCAAAAATATGTATAAGAATATGTATCGGCCTAAACTGAGGGAAAAAAATGTTTTTATATGTTTTGAGGGATATTTATTATAGCAAAAAGTAAAAAAAAATATTGCTTTTTTGTCGCTATGTTTTTGTTTATAGCGCAAAAAATAAAAACCGCAGAGGTGATCAAATACCACCAAAAGAAAGCTCTATTTGTGGGAAAAAAAGGACGTCAATTTTGTTTGGATGCAACGTCGCACGACCGCGCAATTGTCAGTTAAAGCGACGCAGTGCCGAATCGCAAAAAATGGCCCCGGTCATTGGGCAGCCAATTCTTCCGAGGCTGAAGTGGTTAAGCAACTTGAGGTTGACCACACTTACCAGGATTACAGGTTTTCTTTCAAAGTACTGTAGCTGAACAACATTTTCTCTTACTCTTTTCTCTGACATTCTTGATTAACGACTGGTCAATGGTGAATAGAAATATCATTATTTACAAAGCTTGACGGCAACAACTTTTGTGTCCAAGAACAAATACATTAATGTATACTTTATCAATATCTACAGGGAACAATTTTTCGAACCAAGGACCTAAAACAGGGACTAGTTATTAATATGCCAGAACATAAAAAAAAAAAACTTTAACCCCAAAACTAGTATATTTATGTTGGCAAGAACGCTGCAATTCAAGAGTTCTCAGCTTCCCCCACCAGTCATGGCAGTAACAAGGAAGAGCCTCCAGGCTTGGTGACCCAAACTAGAGTAAAGTAATTAATTTTTTGAGCTAGGCTATTGAAAAATCATCAAACAGCGCCACATTCCTTAACCCAGGGCTCGACAAATCCCGGTCGCCAGGGCGACTAGAAATAGGGTCCTGGCAACTTGGCTTGGAAGGGGGGCTGGCGCCATCTGATGGTGAGCCGTTGGTATTACAAGTTATTATCACCAGATGTGTAAGCTGGCGCCATCTGGTGGTGGCCGTTGGTATTACAAGTTAAGCATTACAAGTTAAACAGCAATATTATTTTTCACTATTTTCACTGCCATCTTCTTCCCTCTAATTAGAACCCCCAAACATTATATATATTTTGTTATCCTAACACCCTAGAAAATAAAATGGCGATCGTTGCGAAACTTTCTGTCACGCCGTATTTGCGCAGCGTTCTTACAAGCGCACTTTTTTTGTGAAAAAATTACACTTTTTTTAATTAAAAAATAAGACAACAGTAAAGTTATCCCCATTTTTTTTTATATTATGAAAGATAATGTTACGCCGAGTAAATTGATACCCAACATGTCACGCTTCAAAATTGCGTCCGCTCGTGGAATGCCGACAAACTTTTACCCTTTAAAATCTCCATAGGCGACGTTTAAAAAAAATCTACAGGTTGCATGTTTTGAGTTACAGAGGAGGTCTAGGGCTAGAATTATTGCTCTCGCTCTACCAATCGCGGCGATACCTCACATGTGTGGTTTGAACACCGTTTACATATGCGGGTGCTGCTCGCGTATGTGTTCGCTTCTGCGCGCAAGCTTGTCGGGACGGGGTGCGTTTTCTGGCTCCTAACTTTTTTAGCTGGCTCCTAGATTCCAAGAAAATTTGTCAACCCCTGCCTTAACCACTTAAGACCCGGACCATTATGCAGGTAAAGGACCTGGCCAGTTTTTGCGATTCGGCACTGCGTCGCTTTAACAGACAATTGCGCGGTCATGCGACGTGGTTCCCAAACAAAACTGGCGTCCTTTTTTTCCCACAAATAGAGCTTTCTTTTGGTGGTATTTGATCACCTCTGCGGTTTCTATTTTTTGCACTATAAACAAAAATAGAGCGACAATTTTGAAAAAAAAAAATCAATATTTTTTACTTTTTGCTATAATAAATATCCCCAAAAATGATATATATATATATATATATATATATATATATATATATATATATATATATATATATATATATATATATATATATATATATATATATATATATATATATATAAAAAAAATTTCTCAGTTTAGGCCGATACGTATTCTTCTACCTATTCTTGGTAAAAAAAAAAAATCGCAATAAGCGTTTATCGATTGGTTTGCGCAAAATTTATAGCGTTTACAAAATAGGGGATAGTTTTATTGCATTTTTATTAATATTTTTTTTTTTTTTTTTACTACTAATGGCGGCGATCAGCGTTTTTTTTCGTGACTGCGACATTATGGCGGACCCATCGGACAATTTTGACACATTTTTGGGACCATTGTCATTTTCACAGCAAAAAATGCTATACAAATGCATTGATTACTGTGAAAATGACAATTGCAGTTTAGGAGTTAACCACTAGGGGGCGCTGAAGGGGTTGAGTGTGACCTCATATGTGTTTCTAACTGCAGGGGGCGGGGCTGGACGTGTGACGTCATTGATCGTGTTTGCCTATAACAGGGAACACACGACCAATGACACTGCCACAACGAAGAACAGGGAAGGTGTGTTTACACACACCTCTCCCCGCTCTTCAGCTCCGGAGGACCGATCGCGGGACACTGGCGGCGATCAGGTCCGCGGAGCTTCGGACCCGGTCATGTGCGCGCGACCCCATGGCTGGGCTTAAAGGGCTACGTACATGTACAGGGATATGCCCAGCCGTGCCATTCTGCCGGCGTATATCGGCGTGAAGGGGTCCTTAAGTGGTTAATAGAGGGAAACAGGATTTGAGGCACACAGAAAACCAAAAATATTGAAAAATAGAAATGCAATAAGTTACAATTTTATGATTTCATTTTTGTATCTTATTTTCAAATATGTATTTTCTATTTTAGCGATCATATTATATACTGTGCCTGCTGTTAAAGGACTCCTGAAGAAGCCACCAAATGGCGAAACATGTCGAGATTAATCACATGTGCACCTTTGTTTGTATAGTTCAATGATCCAATATATGAATGTTTTATGTATTCAATCATAACATTTTAACTTATTAAATTTCTATTTTTCAACGTTTTTGGTTTTCTGTGCGCCTCTAAAGTCCCGCAAATCCTGTTTCCTTATAGAGGAACTTAGGAACATGAAGCACAATTTTTTCCATGAAAGGGTAAATATGCAAAAAGGAGATGTACAGGGTTATAAAATAAAATAAAACATACATGCTCAGTGTACCATGCTGCAGCATTGCGTTGCTGTAGCCGTCTCCCACCGACTCCAAGCCCGACTGAGCAATCAGATGACCACCAGAAGAGAAAGCAGGAGTGGCTGGCTCAGGCCCTCAGCGATCCGCTAAGAGGTCGAGGCAGCTGCCAATCAGGCATCCAGATGGATCCCAACATTGTCGTAACTCTGAATCTACGCCGGCGTTAATTTAAGCGTATTCTGCAAACCAGATACGCTTAAATTAGGCTAAGATACGAGCGGCGTAATTCTCCTACGCCGTCGTATCTTAAAGTGTAATTTTTAGGCTGGCCGCTAGGTGGCGCTTCCGTTGAGTTCGGCGTAGAATATGTAAATGACTAGATACGCCGATTCACGAACGTACGTGCGCCCGTCGCAGTAAAGATACGCCGTTTCCGTAAGAGATACGCCGCATAAAGATAAAGCTGCCCCTAGGAGGCGTAGTCAATGTTAAGTATGGCCGTCGTTCCCGTGTCGAAATGTAAAAAATGTTTACGTCGTTTGCGCAAGTCGTCTGTGAATGGGGCTGGACGTAATTTACGTTCACGTTGAAACCAATACGTCCTTGCGCTACGCCGCCTTAAAGTTGCGCGCCCCTACCTGAATCTATCTAAATGTTTTGTGTGATTTAGATATGTTTTTGTGACCATGTTTTTAATGGCTGTTCCCCATTGGACAGGATCTCCTCTCACTTCCTGTCCCAGCGGTCACTAAGACAAAAGGATTTCTCCAGCGGGGACACAACAGAGAAAAAAAAATGTTGGACTTGTGGCCAGAAAATAAAGCAGGGTTTTTATGTATTACTGCAGTCTAACGCACACTGGGAGAAGCTCACAGTATGCAGCAATTTCAGTATAGGAGAGACGCCTGCACAACTACATGACATCACATATCGAGGTTGATTTACTAAAGGCAAATACAGCGCACTTTGCAAGTGAAGTTACCCCGGAGATTAGTAAAATGAGGGGAGTGCAGTTTTCCTGGCATGTGATTGTGTACTCTATACAAAGCGAATCTTCACCTCACATTCACCAAGCTCTGGACAAGGCCGGTGCTAAACTATTTTGCGCCCTAGGCAAGACCAGCTACCTGCATCCCCCCACAAGAGCAGGTGGGGGGGGGGGGGGGGGGGGGAGAGAGCAGCGTGTCAGGTGGGAGGGGGGGGGGGAAAGAGCAGCGTGTCAGGTGGGAGGGGGGGGGGGGGGGAAGAGCAGCGTGTCAGGTGGGAGAGGGGGGGGGAAAGAGCAGCGTGTCAGGTGGGAGGGGGGGAGAGCAGCGTGTCAGGTGGGAGAGGGGGGGGGGTGAAGAGCAGCGTGTCAGGTGGGAGGGGGGGGGGGGGGAAGAGCAGCGTGTCAGGTGGGAGGGGAAAGAGCAGCGTGTCAGGTGGGAGGGGGGGGGGGGAAAGAGCAGCGTGTCAGGTGGGAGGGGGGGGGGAAAGAGCAGCGTGTCAGGTGGGAGGGGGGGGGGGAAGAGCAGCGTGTCAGGTGGGAGAGGGGGGGGGAGAGCAGCGTGTCAGGTGGGAGAGGGGGGGGGGGAAGAGCAGCGTGTCAGGGGGGAGAGGGGGGGGGGGGGGGGAAAGCAGCGTGTCAGGTGGGAGGGGAAGAGCAGCGTGTCAGGTGGGAGAGAGGGGGGGGGGAAGAGCAGCGTGTCAGGTGGGAGAGGGGGGGGGGGGGGGGGGGGGGAAGAGCAGCGTGTCAGGTGGGAGAGAGGGGGGGGGGGAAGAGCAGCGTGTCAGGTGGGAGAGGGGGGGGGGGGGAGAGCAGCGTGTCAGGTGGGAGAGGGGGGGGGGGAGAGCAGCGTGTCAGGTGGGAGAGGGGGGGGGGGAGAGCAGCGTGTCAGGTGGGAGAGGGGGGGGGGGGGAGAGCAGCGTGTCAGGTGGGAGAGGGGGGGGGGAGAGCAGCGTGTCAGGTGGGAGAGGGGGGGGGGGGAAGAGCAGCGTGTCAGGTGGGAGAGAGGGGGGGGGGGGGGGGGGGAGAGCAGCGTGTCAGGTGGGAGAGGGGGGGGGGGGGGGGAAGAGCAGCGTGTCAGGTGGGGGAGGGGGGGGGGGGGGAGAGCAGCGTGTCAGGTGGGAGAGGGGGGGGGGGAAAGAACAGCGTGTCAGGTGGGGGGGAATATGACAGGTGAAGTGCCAGTGTCTGGAGCAACTGCACCGTGTTGTCTCCTAACTCCTAAGTGTGCATAATATTGGGAAATAGTCTTGTACCAGACAGACTGCATTCTGATCCGTGCATCGAATCCACATGGATGTACACTTCAGAATGCGTCAACGTCCGCCTGTCCCAGTAGGAAAGCAGCCTAAAAGGTCCGCATTTTTTTTTTTTTTTATAAAAATAACAAAACGTTATACTTACCTGCTCTGTGGAAGGGTTTTGCACAGAGCGTCCCGATCCTCCTCTTCTGGGGTGCCCAGTTGGCATTCCCGTCTCCTCCTCTTCATCGGGTGCCCCAACGGAGAGCTGCTTTCCATAGGGGCACCCGTGCGGGCGCGCTCCAGAGTCCTGCAGCTGTGTCTATTGACACAAAACAGCAGGACTTGGTCCCGCCCTCTTGGATTTGAAAGCAACGGGAGTCAATGGCTCCTGCTGCCATCAATCTATCCAATGCGGACAGAGACAGCAGCTTGTGTACATCGCTGGAACGGATGAATTGAGGCAAGAAAAAAGGTGGGGGGGCCTCTGTAGCAAAGAATGCATTAAGGTGAAAAACCCCAGTGACTTTACAACCCCTTTAAGCTTATAAAATAAAAGTGAGGAGCCGATTGGTTGCCGTGCACAGCCGCTTTAGATTCTGTCTGCTTTTGATAAATCCCCCCCCCCCCCCATTCTGAGCATGGAGCATAACCTGTATAACCAGACTTTATAGGTAATCTATTGCTCTTTGCACTTTATCACATGCTCTTGCGTCACGCTTTCTATAACAGATAATAGGAAGTATGTAACAGTTCAAAGGATCGATAGTACATATGGCTAAATTACATTCACAGCTCCATTCATCTTCAGAAAATAAAACAGTTAGCTTGGTGAGGAGCATTACAAACATTACAGAAAGTTCTCATTCGATAAATACATAATACTTTCCAGTATATTAAGGAAAAAACATTTCAAGTGAAAATTATAGCTTTTTTTTTTTTTTTTTAAACCGCTTCAATACCGGACATTTTCACTCCCTTCCTGCCCAGACCAATTTTTCATTTTCAGCGCTGTTGCACTTTGAATGACAATTGCGCGGTCATGCAACACTGTACCCAAATGAAATCTTTGTTTTTTTCCCCCTACAGATAGAGCTTTCGTTTGGCGGTATTTGATCACCTCTGCGTTTGTTATTTTTTGCGCTTATAAAAAAATAAAAATAAAAAAAATAAAAAACACACACAATAATTTTTACTTTAACCACTTAAGGACCGCCTCCTGCAGATATACGTCAGCAGAATGGCACAAGCACGTGCCTGTACGTCGTCCTCCCAGCCGCGGGCGCGTGCCCCGGTCCGAAACTCCGTGACCGCGGACCCGCGATTGGTCACAGGAGCTGAAGAAGGGGGGAGAGCCGTGTGTAAACACACCTTCCCCATTCTTCACAGTGGCAGCTTCATTGATCGTGTGTTCCCTGATATAGGGAAACACGATCAATGACGTCAGCTTGATGTACATAATGTAAGGAAGGGATAGTGTCCCAAAGAGGAGATTCCATCTCGCTGTCTCCAATGAATCGGTATTAACACCCCCCCTAAAAAAAATACCAACAACCCGAGAAACATTAAAAATACAGTTTATTAAAAGCGCAACAAATACTTTTTTTTTTTTTAAAGCTAAAACATGGAAAAAAACAAAACAAAAATCACAAACGACACAGATATCTGGAACGTGTAGAATTTAGGTGAAATGAATATTTATACTTTCAGCATGTAAACATTTAGAATTACACGGATAAGAACCTGAAAGGACATTTGATGTGACATCCTAACATGCTTTCCATTCCATGTGACCGTTTCATGCACAGATTTACCTCTTAGGGGATTCTTTACACCAGTGGGGTGCAGTACCACACATACACTATATATCCAAAAGTATTGGGACACCTGTCTTTACACGCACATGAACTTTAATGGTGTCTTAGTCCGGAGGGTTCAATATTGAGTTGGCCCACCCTTTGCAGCTATAACAGCTTCAACTCTTCTGGGAAGGATGTCCACAAGGTTTAGGAGTGTGTCTATGGGAATGCCGTCCACAAGGTTTAACCATTCTTCTAGAAGCACATTTGTGAGGTCAGGCACTGATGTTGGATGAGAAGGCCTGGCTCGCAGTCTGTTTTTTTTTAGCCGGGTTCACACACACACACACACACACACACACACACACACACACACACACACACACACACACACACACACGGTGCGGGACACTGCATGTAATTTACACCAGAATCTCAGCACACTTTTCTGTGTGAATTACATGCGGTGTCTCTGGGGTGCGATTTGAGCCATGGATTCGTATGGCTCAAATCGCACCACATTTCCACCAAACTCGCGCAGGACCCTTTTTTGTCCGCACCAGAATCGTATCGAATTGGCTGTTCACACCCTTGCGATCCAATTCTGCAAATCGCGCTGCATTTTGCAAACATTAACTTAACATACATGCCGCAATCAGTTTGCATTTTGATGCGGTGACGAATCCGCTGGGAATTCCACTGCATTTAGTGTGAACTGAGGTTTACTGTGACCCAGTGGCTGCCTGGCAGTCAGGGGCACCAGACGCATGGATTTCAATATGTTTTTTTTTTTTTTACACGATTATAGAGCCAGAGGCTCCAAAAAAGCGTGGGCTTGCGGCGCAGTGTTCTGTGCCCCGAGCCCACCCAGTTGTGCGACAATAGCGAATGAATATTTACTATTGTCACATGGATTCTCCTCCCGGCATTAAGGCCCCTTTCACACTGGGGCGGGAGCCGCGGTGGCGGTATAGCGTCGCTAAAAATAGTGGCGCTATGCCGTCGGATTTGCCGCGGGATTCGGCCGATAGCGGTGCGGTATTAACCCCCGCTAGCGGCCGATAAAGGGTTAATACCTCTGCGGAGGCGCATTGCGGGCGGTATTGACGCGGTTTCCCATTGTTTTAAATGGGAAGAAGCAGTATACATACCGCTCCAAAGATGCTGCTGACAGGAGATTTTTTTCTCTCCTGCCAGCGCATCGCCTCAGTGTGAAAGCCCTCCGGCTTTCACATTGAGGTTGCTGGGCAGGCGGTATAGCAGCGCTATTTTTAGCGCTGTACCGCCTGAAAAACTCCTCGTGTGAAAGGGGTCTAAGGGTTTCCGTGGTCTGGTCAGGTCTGCCCCCCCACCGACCGATGGAGCACCAACTACCACTGCTGTGATCTCATTTTATACTTTGACTTTCTGTCCCTGTAACGCCTGTGTACGAAACGTGCGTTATGGGCATCATCAGTAATACAATCCACTGTCACAGAATTTCAAACCATTCCCAGCTCTACCAAAAATAGGGTTGCCTTTTTCCTATCACTTCTGTGCTGACAGAAAGTAGTGGGAAAATCACCCCAATAGGGACAGCAATAAAATCCAGATAAAGGCTCACTTTACTTCTCTATCTGAAACAAAACATTAAGGTAGAGTCAGAATTCCCAATCAGTAATTCAAAGTACAGGAACTTTTATATCAACGGCCGGGGAGCCAAAGTATTGTCTCGGCACAGCCTCCTTTTAATTTGTACGATTCAATAAATGTTTATGACTTCCCGATAGGAAGAAGAATTTGAATGGTTACTGGTGCGGGTTTTGGCAATTAACAGATCACATAGCGCACTACTCCTTTACCGCGCATCTCCCGCATTCTGTGGCAATGTCGCAGGATGTTCAGCATTCCATGGAATCTTTTATCCACCTTCTGCTGGGTGAATTCTTTGATATCTTGATCTACAATAAAAAACTGACCTGGAGGGGAGATAAAGAAAGAGAGATTAGATTACAAATTATTATGTGTTCTTTGTGCATTTATGGAACGGGCGAGGAGGAATCTGAAATACTCCTGTGGCTTAGGCGGAAAAGAAAAGGAGACCTCTTGGGGGCCCCACAAATTTCTTTGCCTGCCAGAACTTTTGCTGCATAACCACTTCAGCCCCAGAAGATTTTACCCCCTCCTTGACCAGAGCACTTATTACAATTTGGCACTGCGTCGCTTTAACTGACAATTGTGCAGTCGTGCGACGTTGTACCCAAACAAAATCCTCCCCCCACAAATAGAGCTTTCTTTTGGCGATATTTGATCACCTCTGCGGTTTTGATTTTTTGCGCTATAAAAACAAAAGAACAGAGACAATAAAATAAAAAAAAAAAACACAATATCTTAATTTTTTCTATAATAAATATCCCACGTTTATTTTATTTTTTTAACCTCTTCCCGCCCGGTGGGTTTTTACGACCACATTGTCGGGAGGCCTTTATACGACTTCAAGGCCACTGGGGGACGTGCGAGCGGCGCCGGCGGTGCACGCGCACGCCCGCTGCGTCAGTCAGGTGCCGATGCGCGTGCCTGGCGGCCGCGATGTCCGCCAGGCATCGGCGGTCACAGAGACAGGGACGTGGAGCTTTGTGTGTAAACACGGAGCTCCACATCCTGTCTGGGAGAGGAGACTGATACTGTGTCCCTTGTACATAGGGACAACCATCGGTCACCTCCCCCAGTCACCCCCCTCCCCCCACAGTAAGAATCACCAATTAGGGAATACATTAACCCCCTCCTTGCCCCCTAGTGTTAACCCCTTCCCTGCCAGTCACATTTATACAGTAATCAGTGCATATTTATATCATTGTTCGCTGTATAATTGTGAATGGTCCCAAAAATGTGTCGTTTTAGCCCACACACGATCATTTTTTACAACCTGAAAAACAACATCCTTTAAAACGCTGTTAAAAAATGCAACATATTAGAAAAAAAAAAAAAATTGACGTTTTTCAGAACCTGAAAAATGATGTGAAACCCACACACGGTCGTTTTAAATGACATTTTTTAAAAAGGACGTTTTTTCATGCTGAAAAATGATCGTGTGTACGCGGCATCATTTCTCCCCTGAAAGAACCAGGAGCTGTGCGTTTACACACACAGATCCCGGTTCTCGCTCTGTCACGAGCGATTGCGGGTGCCTCTAGCAGCGCGCGCCCCTAGTGGCCACAGGGCAAGGTGACGTAACATAATGTTGTTTCACCCAGCCGTGCCATGATGCCGCAGTAAAACTGCGTTGGCTGGTCGGCAAGTGGTTAACCGGTTGTCAACTGCCCTATAAAATCACATTTACTGCCACAGGGCGGCCGCTCTGCGCAGGATCACGTATAGGCACTTTTGACACATTTTTGGGACCATTGTCCTTTTCACAGCGAAAAATGCTATCAAAATGCACAGATTACTGTGAAAATGACACTGGCAGTGAAGTGGTTAACCAGGAGGGGGCATTGTAGGGGTTAAGTGTGCCCTAAGGGAGTGTTCTTACTGTGGGGGGGGGGTGGGTGTGGCTGTGCGTGTGATGTCACTGATCGTCGTTCCCTAACACAGGGAACAGACGATCAGTAACAGCCACACTAGGAAGCACGGGGAGGGGTTTGTTTACACTTACCTCTCCCTGTTCTTCCTCTCAGTGACCCGTTCGCGGGGCACCGGCAGTGATCGGGTCCGCTGTTCCCGCAGGGACGGTCACAGAGGAGAGGACCGGGTTGCGAGCGCGCCGCCGGTGGCGCGCTGCGCGACCCACGGCTGGGCTCTTAAAGGGGACGTACATGTACGCCCTTGTGCCCAGCCGTGCCATTTTGTCGGCGTATATCGTTGTGCGGCGGTCCTCAAGTGGTTAAGGGTAAAAGTTTGTCGCCATTCCACGAGCAGCCCAACTTTGAAGCGTGACATGTTGGGTATCAATATACTCAGGGGGAGATTTGGGGGTTCCAAGTAATTTTCTAGCAAAAAAAAAAAAAAAAATCACCAAATCTTAGAGAGGCTCGGTCCTTAAAGGGGTTGTAAAGGTTCGTCTTTTATTTTCTAAATTGATTCCTTTAAGCTAGTGCATTGTTGGTTCACTTACCTTTTCCTTAAATTTCTCCTCAGTAAGCTTTCCACCATCATCTGAGTGGTGGAAAGTCATTTAGAACAGCTTACCGAACATCTTACTGAGGAGGAACAGGAAGTGAGAAATTCAGACAAAGAAAAAAAACATTAAGGGTCCTTTCACACTAGCGGTCCGTTCATTACAAGTCCGTTAATGGACTTGTAATGAATCCCTATGGGATCGCGTCCGTTAGCGGATGGAGCATCCGCTAACATCCGCGTCCGTCGGGATCCGCTTTTGCGAACGGAAGAAACCCTATTTTTCTTCCGTTCGGCGGAACGGATCGGATGCAGACGGACGGTCCGGGAAATTGAAGGAAAAGGTAAGTGAACCAACAATGCACTAGCTTAACCACTTAAGGACCGCCTCCTGCACATTTACGTCGCCAGAATGGCACGAGCACGTACAGGTACGTCCTGCGCTAGTACCCAGTACCCATAATGTCGCAGTCATGGAAAAATAAAAAAATAAAATCGCTGATCGCCGCCATTAGTAGTAAAAAATAAATAATTAATAAAAATGCAATAAAACTATCCCCTATTTTGTAAACGCTATAAATTTTGCGCAAACCAACCGATAAACGCTTATTGCGATTTTTTTTTACCAAAAATAGGTAGAAGAATACGTATCGGCCTAAACAGAGAAAAAAAAATGTTTTTTTATATATATTTTTGGGGGATATTTATTATATCAAAAAGTAAAAAATATTATTTATTTTTTTCAAAATTGTCGCTCTATTTTTGTTTATAGCGCAAAAAAATAAAAACCGCAGAGGTGATCAAATACCACCAAAAGAAAGCTCTATTTGTGGGAAAAAAAAAGGACGCCAATTTTGTTTGGGAGCCACGTCACACGACCGCGCAATTGTCTGTTAAAGCGATGCAGTTCAGAATTGCAAAACCTGGCCAGGTCCTTTAGCTGCATTTTGGTCCGGGGCTTAAGTGGTTAAGGGAACCTATTTAGAAAATAAAAAAACAAACCTTTACAACCCCTTTTAGGCTTGGTTCACACTACTACACTACTTTGATCCTACTTTGCTCTGTGTTCAATGTTTCCCTATGAGAGCGTCTTGTAGCGTCCTACACAAGTCGGTCCGACTTTGAAAATGCTCCCTGTACTACTTTTGGTCCTACATTGATCCTACTTCAGGCCCATTGAATATCATTGAAGTCGGACCTAAGTAGTATCCTGTTCATGAAAGTAGGATGGATGTAGGACCAATGTAGGATAAGGCTGGGTTCACACTACTACACTACTTTCATCCTACTTTGCTCTGCTACATTGGTCCTACATCCATTCTACTTTCATGAACAGGATACTACTTTGGTCCGACTTCAATGATATTCAATGGGCTGAAGTAGGATCAATGTAGGACCAAAAGTAGTACAGGGAGCATTTTCAAAGTCGGACCGACTTGTGTAGGACGCTACAAGACGCTCTCATAGGGAAACATTGAACACAGAGCAAAATAGGATGAAAGTAGTGTAGTAGTGTGAACCCAGCCTTAGTGGATAAACAAGCTGAAGTTAGAAGCCGATTGGCTACCATGCACCAGGTTTTGCACTCTCCAGTTTCATTTGTGAATTAGCCGCTAGAGAAAGTAATTTCCCTACACTTCGCAGTGTCTAGCTTTCAGCTACCTTTTGTATCTTTTGTTTCGTCATCTTTAAACCGTCCGAGTTGCTTCTTGGCCAAATTGTTCAGAGTTTTCAGCGGCTGCTGCATGATCTTGTATTTTCCCACAACAGCCTTGTTGATTTCCTCAATAAGGCAGTTAATCTGATCGTAAGTTAAACGGTTCTTCAGATATCTGCCAAAAAGAAAAAGAAAAGATAAATAAAAAAAATAAAATAAAAAAGGGACATCGGTCATGCGAATCGCATCGTAAAGTTTCATTTCACTGCAAGCGCCACCAATGCCCCAAGCTTTGGATGTGTCACATAACAGCCACCACGGTCTTAGTAGGAGGTCCAAGAACAGACTTCATGATAACTTGTATTCAGAATTCCTTACAGAGATCCCTGAATGTATTAATGATCTTGTAGGTGATTTAGCCTCCCACAACCATCCCAAACAGATTTATCCAGCTGTGGTGGACACATTCATTGAAAGGATAAGTTCAACTATATTGAAAGCTACAAGCTGTCCGCCGCAAAGGCTGTCGGCACTTGTAGTCATTTCATTCACAAAACTCTGAATGAAGGATGCGACTGTGTGGGCGGAGCACCACATGGCCACACTCAGCGGGTGTGGGGAGAAGATCAGGCAAGTATAACATGTTTGATATTTTAGTGTCACTTTAACCACTCAAGGACTGGAAGGATTTACCCCCTTAATGACCAGGCCATTTTGCGATACGGCACTGCGTTGCTTTATCTGACAATTACGTGGTCGTGCAACGCTTTACCCAAACAAAATTGATGTCCCCCCCCCCCCCCCCCCCCTTTCCCAAATAGAGCTTTCTTTTGGTGGCAAATTTTTTTCCCCGAACAAAATAAAGAAATAATATTTTTTAATAATCGTTTCCAGGCATCAGACTTCTGTCAGTATTATATGCAGGGAACAGGCTGGCAGTGGCGGGTGACACTGGCTGGCAGTGGTTGGAACGGGGGGGGGGGGGCGACACTGGTGGGTGGCACCGACAGATTGCACTGATACATTTACACTCGGCTTAGTGTGAAACCCAACTGTGTGAAACTAAGAGGAGAGAGAGAAGCTATCTGCTTCATGTCGGGGGTGGGCGGGACCCAGCAGCTAAATTACACCAGCCAATGATTGGGCTGCTTTAGAAAGGGGGCAGGGCCACATACACGTAGCGGTCCGCCCAGATACTATCCTATTGGCTAGTGTAACATAGCTGCTGGGTCCCGTCCACCCCCGACATCGAGCGGACAGCTCCTCTCTGTTACTTGTCAGTTTCACACTCAGCGCGGCGCTTGATGCTGCCAGAGGCGCTGAGTGTGGAGAAGGGAGGAGGAATGGCGGTCAGTGTAAACTATCGGCCTAATTTTGATTATAATCGTCCGATGACGATTTATAAAAAAAAATGGCCAAATATCGGCCGATATATCTGTCTACCTCCACATCAGATAAAAGCTCTCGCATGCGTTTGCAAATGCGTGCAGACAAAACCCCTGTTTTTAAAACGCATACTGTTAGAGAGGTTAATTGGTTGTTCTGCGAGCTGGTCGGTAAGTAGGCTTGGTTTTTCCTGGGCATTCCCCAGGCCTTTGTTGATATCGGATAAAAGCAGCCTGAAAATTCTGTCTGGGGAGGTTGCCAAAATAAATTAGCAGGGAGCAGGTCCTATTACAAAACACCTCTGAGAGTCTCTGCCTATGAGGCGAGGGGTTGTGCGTCTTTGCTCCAATGAGCAATGTTAGCTATCTTGGCTGTATGCCCAGACATCACACTCTGTGTTAATCAGAAAGAGAAAATCTAACATGATCTGAATTTTCTAAACAGTATATAAAATGTGAAGAGAGCAGATATACATGTAAAACGTATGCAGGGAGATTTGGTTTCATCTCTGTGTAGTATCATCAGAGGCTGTTCACTTCATTGGGTGTATGGGGGGGGAGGGGTTTACATCTACTTTAAACTTTTTTTTTTTTTTTGCATTTCCTGGTTTCTTGCCTAGACAAAGGCCATACATCCCAGGGGTTTTCAGGGGGGGGGGGGGGGGGTTCTCAGCCAAGCACACTCTCCTGACTGAATGCCTGAGCTAAGGGAAGATGGACTCCAGGAAGTAAATGCTACACAAGTCATTTTCTCTTACTCAAGATGGCCACAGCCAGAAATGCTAGGGGGTGTTTTTCAAAGTGATCTCTTAACAAAATAAATCATGGAGAGAGATGGATGCACGGAAACGTTTTCTTTGAATTTTAAAAATGAAATGAAATATTTAAAAAAAAATGAATTAAATCGTGTTTTTTGGTTTGTGGTGCTCAGATGCAGTGAAGATCCACTTTAATGAAAATAAAAATCTCATAGTAATACTCAGCTATTGGGAGACTGGACCTTTGCTGGACAGCGGCACAAACTGCAGATACAGGGCCAGGTTCTCGTAGAACGGCGTATCCTTGCGGCAGCGTAAAGTATCCGATTTACAATACGCCTCCGCAACTTAGATGGGCAAGTGCTGTATTCTCAAAGCACTTGCTCCGTAAGTTGCGGCGGCATAGCGTAATTCGGCCGGCGTAAGGCCGCCTAATTCAAATGTTGAACAGGGGGGCGTGTTTTATGTCAAATGTGCTGTGACCCGACGTGATTGACATTTTGCACTGACGGCGCATGCGCCGTCCGTGGAATATCCCAGTGTGCTTTGCGTCAAAGTACGCCGAAAGGACGTATTGGTTTCGACGTGTACGTAAATGACGTCCAGCCCCATTCAAGGACGACTTACGCAAACGACGTAAAGTTTTCAAATTTCGACGCGGGAACAACGGCCATACTTAACATTGGTACGCCGCAGTTATGCCTCATATAGCAGGGGTAACTTTACGCCGGGAAAAGCCTAACGTAAACGGCGTATCTTTACTGCGTCGGCCGCGCGTACGTTCATGAATTCGTGTATCTAGCTAATTTACATATTTTGACGCGTAAATCAGCTTACACGCCCCTAGCGGCCAGCGTACAAATGCAGTTAGGCTCCGACGGCGTAAGAGACATACGCCAGTCGGATGTAATAGAAATCTATGCGTAACTGATTCCAAGAATCAGGCGCATAGATACGACTGCTCGGATTCGGACATACGACGGCGTACAATAGCGCTACGCCGTCGTAAGTCCTCTAAGAATCCGGGCCCTAGTCTAGTAGCAGGGATCAGAGACCGGAGCCAAGGTGAATAACTTATGGATTGCTTCGAGTCTCTGAAAACCACGGAATCCTATTAACAGCATTAGGCTGCAGTCACACCTTGGCGTACCTAATCGCGGCGTTTTGTCCGGCGAATTGCGGCGACAAATCCCGCGATTGTGAATGCAGCTTACCCCCAGGTCCACATCTCCTATGTCGAACGCCGAAAGCCCCCTGAAAAAAAGGTCCGGGACTTGTTTTCAGGCGGCAGGCGTACGGCGTGGAGATGTGAACCATCTCCATAGAGGGCAATGTAAAATCATCCCTCCAGCGTCTTAGGGGCTGCTGCGGCGTCGCGCTTCAGGCGTATATACGCCTAGGTGTGAACAGAGCCTCATGACCAAGTCAGTGCAAAGCCTGAAACTGGATCAGAAAGCAAAATATCTGGAGGAAGTGAGGACTTTTCAAGGGCTCTGGATGGGCACAGAGAGGAGCAAACAGCACAAACCCTACACCATGAGATAGCAGGTAGGATCAGCCAATCAAATGTGTCCATTTCTAAGTGTAAATGTTATTCCATTATTAGATTTCTACTTACGCAGGGACACTTTCGAACTCCTGCACCGTTATCAGCTCCATCTCCTTGATGACATGTTTATCTTTGATGGGTTTCTTCACCGGCACTGGAGCAACGGCCTTTACTTCCACCGGAGCGGCTTCATTTCCACCTGGACTGCTGTTTAAAAAAAAAAAAAAAAAAAAAAACAAACAACAATGCTTTAAAACTAAAGTTTAAATGCAAACCTTCAGTCATTTTTTCATCTATTAAATCTTCTGCCCTTGTTGTTTTAACTTTGGATAGTAAAACATGTTTTTTTCTACCAGTAAAAAAATAGATTTTTAATACAGCTTACCTGTAAAATCTTTTTCTTGGAGTACATCACAGGACACAGAGCGGCATATTCATTACTATATGGGTTATATGGAGTACCTTCAGGTGTAGACACTGGCAATCTCAAAAACAGGAAGTGCCCCTCCCTATATAACCCCCTCCCATAGGAGGAGTACCTCAGTTTTGTAGCAAGCAGTATGCCTCCCAAAAAGGTCCCCATAAGAGGGGTGGGAGCTCTGTGTCCCGTGATGTACTCCAAGAAAAAGATTTTACAGGTAAGCTGTATTAAAAATCTCTTTTTCTTTATCGTACATCACGGGACACAGAGCGGCATATTCATTACTATATGGGATGTCCCAAAGCAATGCTTACAATGAGGGGAGGGAGAACATCTTCCCAAGACAAAAGGATTTAATTTAGAGATATACTCAAATCATAATAAATCCAACTTAGTTGAGAAAAAATAATTTTAAATGTAACTCAAAAGGGAGCCCCCGGAATCCGAGGGTCTCAAACTGCAGCCTGCAGCACTGCCTGCCCAAAGGCTGTATCAGTATTCCTTCTTACGTCCAACTGGTAGAATTTTGTAAACGTGTGGACAGAAGACCAGGTTGCCGCCTTGCAAACTTGAGCCATAGAGATCTGGTGATGTGCTGCCCAGGAGGCGCCCATGGCCCTAGTAGAATGAGCCTTTAATGATAATGGAGGAGGCAACCCTTTCAAGCCGTAGGCCTGAGTGATTAACTGTTTAATCCACCTCGATATGGTGGATTTTGCAGCTGCCTGCCCCTTCTTGGGCCCATCCGGTAAAATGAACACCACATCTGTTTTCCGGATCTTCTCTGTAGCTTTAAGATAGGCCTTCATGGCCCTGACAATATCCAAGGTATGCAGCAACCCTTCCTTTCTGGAAGTAGGTTTAGGAAAGAAGGATGGTAATACCAAATCCTGGTTTAGATGAAAACTGGATATAACCTTTGGTAGGAAGGAAGGATGAGGGCGGAGAACGACCCTGTCCTTATGCAAAATAAGATATGGTTCCTTACAGGATAAGGCTGCCAGTTCCGATACTCTTCTGGCGGAAACTATGGCGACCAAAAATACTAACTTCCTTGTCAGTAAAACCAAAGGAATCTCAGCCAACGGCTCAAAAGGTTGTTTCTGTAAACTTGACAGAACAAGATTTAAATCCCACGGACAAAGCGGGGATTTAACTGGAGGATTAATACGTAAGACCCCCTGCATGAAGGTCTTAACCAGCGAGTGGGTGGCCAGCGGCCGCTGAAACCATACTGACAAAGCTGAAATCTGTCCTTTGATAGTGCTTAATGCCAGTCCTTTATCCACTCCTAGCTGGAGAAAACGTAATACTCTATCGATGGTAAACTTACGAGAAAGCCATAGCTTGGACTCACACCAGCCTACATAGGCCTTCCAGACCCTGTAATAAATCACCCTAGAGACCGGTTTCCTGGCTCTGATTAGGGTAGAGATTACTTTCTGAGACAGACCTCTACCCCTGAGAATCAGGGATTCAGCTTCCAGGCCGTCAAATTTAGATGCCGTAAGGCAGGGTGGAGGATCGGACCTTGCGATAGCAGGTCTGGCCGTAGAGGAAGAGTCCAAGGGTCTCCCACTACCATCTTCAGGATTAGTGAATACCATGCCCTTCTGGGCCATGCTGGAGCTACCAGGATAACTGGTATGTGCTCCACCCTGATCCTGCGCAGCAGGCGGGGTAGTAACTGGAGCGGGGGAAAAGCATAAAGAAGTTTGAACTGATGCCAAGGGCAAACCAGCGCATCGTTTCCGCAGGCCATCGGATCCCTTGAGCGGGATATGAACCTGTCTAGCTTCTTGTTGAGTCTTGATGCCATGACGTCCACGTCCGGCACTCCCCATCTCTGGCAGAGTGTCTGAAAGACCTGTGGATGTAGAGACCATTCCGCCGGCAACAGAGTCTGGCGACTTAAGAAGTCCGCCTGAAGGTTGTCCACTCCTGGAATGAATATTGCCGATATGCAGGGCACATGAGCTTCTGCCCAGAGGAGAATCAAGCTCACCTCTCTCTGAGCGGCTTGACTCTTGGTTCCCCCTTGGTGATTTATGTATGCCACTGCCGTGGCATTGTCCGATTGAATTCTCACCGGGAACCCCTGCAACTTGGACGTCCAAGCCCTGAGGGCTAGTCGAGCAGCTCTGAGCTCCAAGATGTTGATGGGCAACTGCTTCTCTGGCTTTGCCCAAGTGCCTTGGCGAGTGCAACCATCCAAAATTGCTCCCCAGCCTGTCAGGCTGGCGTCTGTGGTTACTATCTTCCAAGCCACTGGGCTGAAAGACTTCCCCCTCAGTAGATTCTGAGGGTCTAACCACCAACACAGACTTTGTCGGACTCTTGATGAGAGCGGCAAAGGGATATCCAAGGCCTGTGGCCTCCTGCTCCATGCTGACAGGATGGCTGCCTGCAGGATGCGAGTGTGGCTCTGGGCGTACGGTACCGCCTCGAATGTGGCCACCATCTTGCCTAGTAACCGCATACATAGGCGAACAGTTGGTTCTCTCTTGCTTAGAACCAGTAGGATTAATTCCTTGATGGCTTTGACTTTTATCAGAGGCAGAAACACCCTCTGTTGTTCTGTGTCTAATCTCATGCCGAGATATTCCAACTGCCTTGTGGGCTGGAATGCTGATTTTTCTCGATTTAGGACCCAGCCGAACCTCTCGAGGTACTGAACTGTGAGGGCCACTGCTCGTTCCAAGCCAGGAGACGAGTGATCTATGACTAGGAGGTCGTCCAGGTATGCTAGGATCGTGACCCCTTGGATCCTTAGATTGGCTAGGATTGGAGCTAGGACCTTCGTAAACACCCGGGGGGCCGTAGCCAACCCGAAGGGAATCGCCACGAATTGGAAATGACGTAGAGCCACGAGAAGCGTAGAATTCTTTGATGTGGCTGGTAAACTGGAACATGAAGGTAAGCATCCCTTATGTCTATGGATGCCATAAAATCGTCCTTCTGAAGTGCGGCAACTGCTGACCGCACGGATTCCATCCGAAATGAGCGGACCTTTAGGTATGCATTCACCCTTTTTAAGTCCAAAATTGACCTGACATCGCCGTTGGGCTTTGGGATGATGAATAGGTTGGAGTAGAAACCTAGCCCCTGTTCTTGGACTGGTACCTCTACTATTACCTCCTGAGAGAGTAGATGATTCAATGCCGCTATTAATGCGGCTCCCTTCTTCGGATCGTTTGGTACTCTTGACTCCTGAAAATGTGGAGGAGGAAACTTTAGGAAGTCTAGTTTGTAGCATGTAGCCACGGAAGACCGTACCCATCTGTCGGGAATGCTGGCCTCCCAAACCTCTGCAAAGAGACGCAGTCTTCCCCCCACCTTCGAGGGTGGGGGCGCCCCTTCATAGGGCCGGCTTGGGGGCTGGCTTTGCTGGCTTGCGAAACCACTGCTTCTTGCCTGCGACGGCCTGTCCCTGCGACTTGTTAAAATTTGATCTTGCAGGAGGCCGTCGATACTGTTTGGTATTGGAAGGCCCCTGCCCAGGGGAGTACTGTCGTTTAAACGCAGGCCCCCGAAACTTCTTCTTGGTGGGCAAAAGAGTACTTTTTCCGCTTGAAATGGTCTGGATGTATTTGTCCAGGTCTTCTCCAAAGAGTCGTCCTCCATGGAAGGGGAACCCTACCAGGTGCTTCTTGCATGGGGGCTCTGCCTCCCAGCTCTTTAACCATAAGAGTCTTCTCATATGGATAAGGGATAACGATAAACGTGACGCTTGCTGGATAGAATCCTTAATCGCATCTACCGTAAAGAGTATGGCCCTAGGGACGTCCGAAAATTCTTCTGCCTGCTGGGCAGGAATAAGTTTAAGCATCTGCTTAGCTTGATCCGATAATGCTTGTGCAACCCCAATTGCAGCCACAGCTGGCTGCACTACTGCCCTTGCAGTAGTGAAGGAGGTTTTAAGTAGCGTTTCCAAGCGTTTATCAACCGGATCCTTGAACACCTGTATGTTTTCTACAGGGCATGTTAAAGATTTGTTAACACATGAGATGGCTGCGTCTACAGCCGGGGCTGCCCATCTCTTGGAAAATTTCTCTTCCATAGGATATAAGGCAGAGAATCTTTTTGGTGGTACAAAGATTCTATCTGGCTTGGCCCAATCTTGGAACATAACTTCCTCTAGTAGAGGATGGATCGGAAAAACCGCATTGGTTTGAGGCGCTCTTAGTGAGCCCAAAGCTGAGACCGCTGATACTTGGAGATCTGGTACTGGCAAGTTGAACGTCCTATGGACCAAGTCTGTTAAAACTTGAACCCACCAGCTCTCCCTTTGGGAGGCTGCGCCAGACTCCTCCGTACCCGGGTCCTCGATCCCTGAACCTGCTTGGTCCTTGTCCAAGAGGTCTTCCAATTCCCCTGTGAAAGGGACCTCCTCATCTGAGGGTTCACGCTCGGGCGACGGAGATCTATTCCGTTTTTTGCCCCGCATAGCCCTGGCTATCATTTTTTCCATTCTTTTTTCCATCTCCTTTAGAGAGGTGGACAGTACCTCGTCCGTGACCACCCTAGGGTTGGACTGACCCGTGCCAGCTCCAGCCCCAGATCCCGATGGTCTCACCAAGGCTCCCTCTGGGGAAAGTAGCGGTATGACTTTGTCCGAGACCTCAGACCCTCTGGGGGAATCCCCACCTCTTGTACCCTCTGAACCAGATGCCATGGTACAATACCGAGGTACGCCCGCTACTTAACGGTGTTTGGGAAAATAAATAGTTGTTGCCCAAAAAACCTTTCTGGGGAAAAAAATGCCTTCTTTCTTATTAACTTGGTTTGTTTTTTTTGTTTTTTTTAAACCAAAGAAAGAAAAACCATTCTGTCCCCCTTTAGTAGTATTTGCCAAAAAAAACTGCTGAAAATAAAAAGAAACCCTATCTCTAGGGTAAAAGACAGTCTTTTTAAAGACTGTAATACTCTTCTTGGGCCCCTGTGTGTACTCGGCGCCCCCCTCTGCCGCTCTGGTCCTTCCTCTCTCAGTTCCAACACTTCACTGAGCTGGGAACTTTTTGGAAGGGCCGCCCCTTCCTTTTACCTACAGGCCCGCCCTTCCCCTGTCAGAAAAACGGCGCGAATTGCGCCCATATCACGGGGACGCGCTCGCGCCCGCCGGCGGAGGGGGCCACACGAGGAGGTCAGAGGCTGATCCTGCCGTCCAGGCCAGGATCCACAGAGCGGCATATTTTCCTGCAGCAACCGCCTGGACCTCTCTGAGCAGGCTTGCAGGTAAGAGCATTCACTCCCTTTACATAAAACCTCAGTAGATTCCCAGGGGCTTCTCTTAGAGAGAATTGTCACTATACACACAGGCCCTTTTTCAATGCTTTCTAGCACCAGTTGCAATACTACCAGGGAGGTCACAATTATGGGGAATATATACATACAGAGTCATCCTATCCTAAGATATGTGACTCACCTTGCCAGATGCAGCGCATAACCTTAGGCATGTCCCACTGTGACCTTCCCCCAGAAAAAACCTGCTGCGAACCAAGTTCCGCAAGTTTCCCCTTCACTTACCTGCTCCATGCCGCAGGACTTTGCACAGCAAGAGGTCCAATCTTCCCCCATCTCCGTGGGGCGTCTAGACCTTCAGGCCCTGGGTTCCTATGAAGGATCCACTGTCCTGGGCCCATATAGCACCCTGGCAACAGAAACATTAGGCCCCCAAAGGTTTCTAAGTTCTGGGCCCAGAGTCCAGCTCTCTGTGACAGAAAGCATTATGGGCTATACCCCAATGGTTTGGGGTCCGGTTGCTGACCACTTTAGCACTGAGGCCTTTGGACAGAACCGGTTAGCCCACCTTAATCCCAAGGATGTGGAGGCAAGCTAAACCATGACCAACACCTAAGACACTGGCGTAAAAACTGAGGTACTCCTCCTATGGAAGGGGGTTATATAGGGAGGGGCACTTCCTGTTTTTGAGATTGCCAGTGTCCATCACCTGAAGGTACTCCATATAACCCATATAGTAATGAATATGCCACTCTGTGTCCCGTGATGTACGATAAAGAAATACATTATACAGCCCCCTTCTGTTTCTTGTCTGGTCATTAGCCTAGGCTTATGACATCATCCACAGCTCTCACTCTCAATACATCCCTGCGGGGAGACACTGTGGAGGGATGAAGTCCCAAGGGAAGGGGTGAGCACCCTGACCAATCCCCAGCCAGAACGGCTCGGGTGATGGGGGCAAGCTTACCGAGGAGGAACAGGAAGTGAGAAATTCAGACAATAAAAACATTTAGAAGGGAAATGGAAGGAAAAGGTAAGTGAACCAACAATGCACTAGCTTAACCACTTAAGACCCGGACCAAAATGCCGGTAAAGGACCCGGACAGTTTTTGCCATTTGGCACTGCGTCGCTTTAACTGACAATTGCGCGGTCGTGCGACATGGCTCCCAAACAAAATTGGCGTCCTTTTTTCCCCCACAAATGGAGCTTTCTTTTGGTGGCATTTGATCACCTCTGCAGTTTTTATTTTTTGCGCTATAAACAAAGATAGAGCGACAATTTTGAAAAAAAATGCAATATTTTTCCTTTTTGCTATAATAAATATCCTCAAATATATATATATATATATATATATATATATATATATATATATATATATATAAAAAAAATGTTTTCCCTCAGTTTAGGCCGATACGTATTCTTCTACATATTTTTGGTAAAAAAAAAAAATAGATCACATAAGCGTTTATCGATTGGTTTGCGCAAAATGTATAGCGTTTACAAAATAGGGAAAAGTTTTTTTGCACTTTTATTAATATTTTTTTTTTTTTTACTACTAATGGCGGCGATCAGCGATTTTTTTCATGACTGCGACATTATGGCGGACACATCGAACAATTATGAAACATTTTTGGGACAATTGTCATTTTCACAGCAAAAAATGCTATAAAAATGCATCGTTTACTGTGAAAATTACAATTTCAGCTTGGGAGTTAACCACTAGGGGGCACTGTAGGGGTTAAGTGTGACCTCATATGCATTTCTAACTGTAGAGGGGCGGGGCTGGACGTGTGAGGTCATTGATCGTGTTTCCCTTATACTCAACTGCTCTGTGCAATGATTTTGCAATGAGCACTCCCGATTCTTTTTTTCTCCGGTACCCCACCAGCGCTCCTGGCTCCCCACCCCCCACAGCAAGCTGCTCGCTATGGGGGCACTTGGGCAAGCTCGTTCTCCACCCAGCTCTGTGTGTCCATAGACACACAGGGCCGGATTCAGAAAAGAGATACGACGTTGTATCTCTGAGTGCGTTCAGTCGTATCTATGCGCCCGATTCAGAGAATCAGTTACGCATAGATAACCCTAAGATCCGACAGGTGTAAGTGTCTTATCTTAGGCTGCATTTTCTGGCTGGCCACTAGGTGGCGCTTCCGTATTTTTACGCAAGGAATATGCAAATTAGTATTTACGCCGATTCAGAAACGAACGACCGCCCGGCGCTTTTTTTTTTACGTCGCTTGCGTTCGGCTTTTTCCGGCGTATAGTTACCCCTGCTATATGAGGCGTAGCTAATGTTAAGTATGGCCGTCGTTCCCGCGCTGAGTTTTGAAATTTTTACGTCGTTTGCCCAAGTCGTTCGTGAATACGACTTTACGTTTACATCGAATCCAATACGTCCTTGCGGCGTACTTTGGCGCAAGGCACACTGGGATATTTTACGGACGGCGCATGCGCCGTTCAAAAAATAAAAAATAAACGTAAAAAAAACGCGGAGTCAAGTCAAATTTAAATACAACACATCCCAACATCCCCATTTGAATTACGCGGCCTTACGCCGCAACAGATACGTTACACCGCCGTAAATAAGGGCGCAAGTTCTTTTTGAATACAGAACTTGCGCCCAAAGTTACAGCGGCGTAACGTATCTCTGATACGTTACGCCGGTATAAAGATACGCTCAGGTATCTGAATCCAGCCCACAGACCATCCCCCGGCTGTGTTAGACAGCAGCAGGAACCAGTGGCTTTTGCTAGTGTGTGAGCCAATGAGGTGGGGGAGAGCCTCGGCTCTCGTGCACAGTGCTGGAAGATCAGGCAAGTATAAAAGCAGTGAGGGGGGCTGCATGCACACCTTAATGAAGACAATGCAATAGTGTAAAAAGAAAAAACCTTCAGCTTATGGAACCACTTTAACTGCTCATTTATAGGTAGATTCACATAGATAGGTGCAAACTTGCGGCGGCGTAGCTTAGCGTTTAGGCTACGCCGCCGTAAGTTAGCTAGGCAAGTACATGATTCACAATGTACTTGCCTGCTATGTTACGGCGGCGTAGCCTAAAGCGGGCGGGCGTAAGGGCGCCAAATTCAAATGTGTGTAAGGGGGGCGTGTTTTATGTTAATAAGGCTTGGCCTTACGTTTTTGACGGTCTTTTTTACTGCGCATGCGCCGGGCGCCTACATTTCCCACTGTGCATTGCGGCCAAGTACGCTGCACGGGCCCATTGATTTTGACGTGGTGGTAAATCCCGATTCACGGACGACTTACGCAAACGACGTAAAAAAAAATTGAATTTCGACGCGGGAACGGCGGCCATACTTGACATTACTATTCCACTAGGGCCTAGCTCTAACTTTAGGCGGCCTATCTCATACGTAAACGGCGTAAAAAAGTACTGCGTCGGCCGGGCGTACGTTCGTGAATCGGCGTATCCCCTCCTTTACATAATCTACGCCGACCGCAATGGAAGCGCCACCTAGCGGCCATCCAAAATATTGCAATCTAAGATAGGACGGCGCAAGCCGTCGTATCTTAGATATGTTTAAGCGTATCTCTGTTTGAGCATACACTTAAACATAAGTCGGCGTAGATTCTGAGTTAGGTCGGCTTATCTACTGATAAGCCGGCCTAACTCTTTGTGAATCTACCTATTAGTCTTCAGTCTTAGCAAATGACCTGCAGGTCACCAATTAGGCTATTCCTCTGTCCTCTCCATTCCCATCAATTAGTCCTTTGTATTAGATTGACAGCAATGCAGTACAGCCTGATTGGAATGGAGTTACATTTTTCCCCCAGAGTTGTAGGTCATTACAACAGGCTACTGTATTTTTTTTTTTTTAAACGTACCTCAAAGAGTTGCAATAAATTCACAACTGGATTAAACAAATGGCCAGATTCAGGTAGGGCAGCGCAAGTTTGTGCGGGCGTAGCGTATGGTATTTACGCTACCGCAAGTTAGAGAGGCAAGTGCTGTATTCACAAAGCACTTGCGTCCTAAGTTACAGCGGCGTAGCGTAAATGTGCCGGCGTAAGCGCGCCTAATTCAAATGAGAAAGAGGTGGGCGTGTTTTAGGGAAATTAAGCATGACCCAACGTAAATGACATTATCAACGAACGGCGCATGCTCGGTCCATGGACGTATCCCAGCGAGCATGCGTCGGATAGAATGCCTAAGATACGTCGAACACTGACTACGACGTGAACGTAACTTACGCACAGCCCTATTCGCGTACGACTTATGCAAACGACGTAAAAAAAGATAGGCTTGTTTCGACGTCCATACCTTGCATGGGCTGCGCCACCTAGGGAGCAGCTTTATCTTTACGACGGCGTATCTCTTACGTAAACGGCGTAACTAATTGCGACGGGCGCACGTACGTACGTGCGTACGTACGTTCGTGAATCGGCGTATCTGGCTCATTTGCATATTCGACGCAGAAAACAACGGAAGCGCCACCTAGCGGCCAGCGTAAATATGCACCCTAAGATACGACAGCGTAGGAGACTTACGCTGCTCGTATCTTAGCCTAATTTAAGCGTATCTGGTTTCCAGAATACGCTTAAATTTACGACGGCGTAGATTCAGAGTCAAGACGGCGTATCTACTGATACACCGCCGTAACTCTCTCTGAATCCAGCTAAAAGTTCTTCTATAGATATGCCCTATGGTTCTGCTATAATGAACTTGCAGATGACTTCCACTAGAGGGCAGCAATAAGTCACCTCTATTTACTTACAGGCTGCATAGATCAATCTTGTAAATTCCTTGAAGAAAACAGACATGAAATATCTGTAGGTCAGGAGTGTCTATTCTTGTCATCTCTCGCACTTTTTGCACGCCACTTTTTCATCATGTCATTCTGAATAAATGAGTAAGGAAACCGCTGCAGGCCTCATCAGCTAAACCGTCACATTGTTCTAAGGAAAGCTTGGATCAAATGCATTGCTAGGGCAGCTTTAGTTCAGCTGCTTAACCACTTAAACCCCGGACCATTTGGCTGCCCAAAGACCAGGCCACTTTTTGCGATTCGGCACTGCGCCGCTTTTACTGACAATTGCGCGGTCGTGCGACGTGGCTCCCAAATAAAATTGGCGTCCTTTCTTCCCCAAAAATAGAGCTTTCTTTTGGTGGCATTTGATCACCTCTGCGGTTTGCGGTTTTTATTTTTTGTGCTATAAACAAAAATATAGCAACAATTTTTGAAAAAAACAAAAAAAATAAAAATGCAATATTTTTTATTGTAATAAATATGCCCAAAAAAAGAAAACATAATATAATATAATATATATATATTTTAGTTATGTTATATAGTTCCTCAGTTGAGGCCGATACGTATTCTTCCACATTTTTTTTATTTTTCACCAAAAATATCGCAATGAGCGTTTATTGATTGGTTTGCGCAAAAGCTTTAGGCCCAGATTCACGTAGAGCGGCGTATCTATGTGCGGGTGTAGCGCATCTCATATGCGCTACGCCGATGTAACAGAGAGGCAAGACCAGTGTTCACAAAGCACTTGCTCCGTAAGTTACGTCGGCGTAGCGTAAATTGGCCGGCGTAAGCCCGCCTAATTTAAAGTAGGTTGAAGGAGGGCATGATACATGTAACTGAACCGTGACCCCATGCAAATGAATGGCCGAACGAACGGCGCATGCTCAGAATCACGTCGCATATACTCCCTAAGATACGACGGCTCAATGCCTTTGACGTGAACGTAACCTACGCCCAGCCCCATTCACGTACGACTTACGTAAACGTCGTAAAATACGACGGCTGTTCCGACGTCCATACCCTAACATGACTTACACCTGCTATTTGGTGGTTTATCTTTATGCCGAACGTTCGCCTTACGTAAACGGCTTAGATTACTGCGACGGGCGTAAGTACATTCATGAATCGGCGTATCTCGGTCATTTACATATTCAACGCGTAAATCAATGGAAGCGCCCCTTTGTGGCCAGCGTAAATATGCGCCCAAGATACGACGGCGTAGGAGACTTACATCGGTTGTATGAAGCCAAAATTCAGGAGTATCTTGTTTGCTGAATAAGGCGCATAGATACGACGGCGCATCCGTGGACTTACGCGGCGTATCATTAGATACGTCGGCGTAAGTCTTTCTGAATCCGGCTAATAGTATCTACAAAAGAGGTGATAGTTTTATAGCATTTTTATAAAAAAAAATAAAAAAAAAAATACTAATGGCGGCGATCTGCGACATTATGGCGGACACATTTAACACCATTTTGGGACCATTGTCAGCTATAAAAATGCACCAATTACTGTAAAAAAATAACACAGGCAGTGAAGGGGTTAACCTGTAGGGGGCACTGAAGGGGTTAAGTGTGTTCTAGGGAGTGATTCTAACTGTTAGGGGGCGTGGCTACTAGTGACACGTCACTGATCACTGCTCCCGATGAGAGGGAGCATACGATCAGTGACATGTCACTAGGAAGAACGGGGAGATGCCTTTACACTGACATCTCCCCGTTCTTCAGCTTGTGACACGATCGTGGGACACCGGCGGACATCAAATCCGTAGATCCCGCGGGCACGGTCTCGGAGGTTGCGAGCACACCCCGGGCGGTGCACGACCACACAGCAGCAAATTAAAGGGGAGGTACCAGTACGTCCATTCTGTCGACGTTAATGATCGTGCGGCGGTCCTTAAGCAGTTAAAGCAGAACTCTGCTCTTAAAAATATCCCCTCCCCCTCCTAAACACCTATGCTGACCAAACTTTGGCAGTTGGACACTTTTTTCAACTGTCCTTGAATTCATTCAATGTTATCCTATGTGTACATGTATACAGGTTCGTTTACTGTTGTTTTTTAGGCAGTTGCGTTTATAGGCCTTTCTTTAAAAAGGCAAAAAAAATTGTTCTAAAACGCAAACACCGCTAAACGCAGCATGTAAACGTGGCAAGACGGACGTTTAAACGTGGATTACTACCGCGTTTCCCTGAAAATAAGCCCGGGTCTTATATTAATTTTGGCAACAAAAGACACAGTAGGGCTTATTTTCAGGGTAGGTCTTACCATGTAATGTGCTGTCTTCTCTCCCACTCTATTACAGTATTATATAAATGTACAATGTGTTTCTGTAATATAAATTGTGCCAAATACCTAGGTTATATCGCCGCTCCGCACATTGTACATTATATACTACACATTGTACATTATATACTACTGTAATAGCGTGGAATATAGGATTTACAAGCATTTTAAACTAGGGCTTATATTCGGGGTAGGGCTTATATTGCAGCCCTCCTGGAAAATAACGCTAGGTCTTATTTTTGGGGTAGGTCTTATTTTCAGGAAAACACGGTATCTGTCAAGTTAAATCGTTTAGGAGAGGTTGTAAAAACATTGGCCCAGATTCAGGTAGCAATTGCGCCTGCGTAACCATAGTTACGCAGCGCAATTGGTGACTTGCGCCGGCGTATCGAGTTCTCCTGATTGAGAACTCGTTACGCCGACTGCAGCCTAAAATCTGCGTGGCATAAGGCTCTTATGCCACGCAGATTTTAGGCTGCATTCTTGTGTTGACCGCTAGGGGGCGCTCCCATTGTGGTCAACATATAGTATGCAAATTGCATACTTACGCCGATTCACAATGTTGCGCGGTTTGATTCGCAAGTTACGTCGGTTGCGTACGGCGTCTTTAGCGTAAGGCTGCCCATGCTAAAAGCAGGGGCAGCCAATGCTAAATGATACCCGGCGTTCCCGCGTCGCAACGTTCGAATTTTACGTTGTTTGCGTAAGTGAATCGTGAATGGCGCTGGACGCCATTCACGTTCACTTTGAAGCAAATGACGTCCTTGCGACGTCATTTGCCGCAATGCACGTCGGGAAAGTTTCCCGACGGAGCATGCGCTGTACGCTCGGCGCGGGAGCGCGCCTAATTTAAATGATTCCCGCCCCCGGCGGGATCATTTAGATTGCGCGCGCTTACGCCGGGCAATTTTGCCGGCGCGCCCTCGCAATTTACGGAGCTACTGCTCCGTGAATCGAGGGCAGCGCAAATTATTTGTGGGGGCGTAGGGCAAAATCGTTGCCCTGTGCCTCCGCAAATAATGCGCAAATCGTACCTGAATCCGGGCCATTGCCTAATGCCGCGTAAACACGATTGGAAATTCCGCCAACATATGTTCGATGTGAGCTTTTGGTTGGAAATTGCGACTGTGCTCTAATGGACACATGAGACAGCCCCATCTCGTTCTACAGAGCATATACAAGTATGCCAGTCTCCTCCTCAAATTAGATCTGATGAAAATACGGAAGCATTGAAACACGTCATCACTACGAGCCCCTGTCTGACGTCACTTCCTGTCGCCGAGAGCCGTGTGCGCTCCAGGCCGAAAGCACGCCGCCGAACAGGTACTGCCAGGATTCGCTGTTCCCGCAGTGCTCTGCCTCTCTTCTTTCCTGGACAGCAACCAACAATATCTTCACCAGAGAAGCCACCATCATCGGCTGACCATCTACAGTGACTACACTTCCCCTTTTTATGAGCGCATTTTGTACTACTTTTTAGTGAGTAGCCATTTGGCTATTTTAATGAATTAAAAAAAT
Organism: Rana temporaria; assembly: GCF_905171775.1. Taxonomy (NCBI): domain Eukaryota; kingdom Metazoa; phylum Chordata; class Amphibia; order Anura; family Ranidae; genus Rana; species Rana temporaria. The sequence continues at coordinate 40,754,090 of NC_053489.1, read as the reverse complement.
TCCATTAGCCAGATTCACAAATAGTTACGCCGGCGTATCAGTAGATACGCCGACCTAACTCGGAATCTGCGCCGTCGTAAGTTTAAGTGTATTCTCAAAGTGAGATACAATTAAACCTATCTAAGATACGACAGCATGCGCCATCGTATCTTAGGGTGCAATATTTCGGCTGGCCGCTAGGTGGCGCTACCGTTGAGTTTGGCGTAGAATATGTAAATGCCTAGATCCGCCGATTCACTCACGAACGTACGTACGTGCACCTGTCGCAGTAAAGATACGCCGTTTACGTAAGGCGTTTTCCGGCGTAAAAGTTATTCCATCAAATAGCTGGCCTAGTCAATGTTAAGTATGGCGGTCGTTCCCGCGTCGAAATTTGAAAATTTTACGCTTGCGTAAGTCGTCCGTGAATAGGGCTGGACGTAATTTACGTTCACGTCGAAACCAATACGTCCTTGCGGCGTACTTTGGAGCAATGCACACTGGGATATGTACACGGACGGCACATGCGCCGTTCGTAAAAAACGTCAATCACGTCAGGTCACCCCCCATTAACATAAAACACGCCCCCTCAGCCTAATTTGAATTAGGCGCGCTTACGCCGGCCCCATTTACGCAACGCCGCAAGTTAGGAGGCAAGTACTTTGTGAATACAGTACTTGCCTCTCTGACTTAAGGCGGCGTAGCGTAAATACGTTACGCTACACCGCCTTAAAGATACGCGCCCCTACCTGAATCTGGCTACATATTATCAGACATACTGCACTTAGTAGGCGCATTTTTTCTTTTTGCCATTACAGAGTCTTGCTTCACTCTCCAAAGTGCTGCCACGGTGTATATGTCATTTTGAACTGTTTATATACGAACTTTAAATATTGGGACTTTCATTACCATCCTTTTTATTATTATCCAGTTGCTGGTCTTTTATTTCCCTTCCTCCCCTTCCCTTTTTATAACAATTTATCAACTTTTTGTGGTATTGTGGTTCAAATCTCCCTCTTTTGCGCCGTCATTGTGTTTTTTTTTTTTCGATTTTGCTTTTAAATGTCCTTATTTCTTCTGCGAAATCCTCACTTCCTGTTCTTCTGTCTGTAACTCCACACAGTAATGCGAGGCTTTCTCCCTGGTGTGGAGTGTCATGCTCGCCCCCTCCCTTGGACTACAGGAGAGTCAGGACGCTCTCTATGTTGCAGATAGAGAAAGGAGCTGTGTGTTAGTGGGCGTCCTGACTCTCCTGTAGTCCAAGGGAGGGGGCGAGCACGACACTCCACACCAGGGAGCAAGTAGTGTGGTGAGTTACAGACAGAAGAAGAGGAAGTGAGGATTTCTCAGAAGAAATGAGGACATTTAAAAGCAAAATGGAAGGATGAGGTAAGTGAAGGAGGACTGCACTAAGGTAAGGGAAGCTATTTAGGGAAACAAATGGTACCTTTACAACCCCTTTAAGCAACTGGTGCGTCTTTGCACTGTATGAGGAATTGCAGAGCGGCTGAAAGGAACCTGTTGAAACACACAAACTACATGCAGACACCATTGTGGGAACTGAGCCCAGGAAACCAAGGGCTGGACAGTCTACCACCCATCATTTCTTATAAACCCTCCTTTTAATATACCTGCTGGGGCCTTTCTTGGGAAGGTGGACAGGAATATTCTCGTTAAGGTGCGATGCTGCTTTGAAATCTTTCTCAAGGTTGATCTGTAGCTCCTAAAATAGATAAAATGAGAAGTTACTACAAAAATAAAATACGCACGCAAACATACATATACACAGATAGAGAAACTGCAGGGTGAGGTGCGCGTCAGTCCCAGCTGATAGTTCTAGCAATCAAGCCTTCCCACAGGCTTAGATACATAGAAATAGCGGAGGGATTGCTGTACTTAAAAATTATTTTATTTGTAGAAATTCATCAAAAAGAAATTTGTCAAAAAGACATCAAGAAGGCATCAAATACATCATTTGTATAGTCAAGCAGACAAGGTAATAAACGTTTTTGGGCTATTGTAGATCGCACCCTTCCTCAGAGTATCATGCCTTTGCACTGATCACAAATGTGACCGGATAGATCAGGGCTCGACAAATCCCGGGCGACAGGTCGCCATGGCGACTAGAAATGGTGTCCTGGCGACTTGGCTTGGAAGGTGGGCAAAAAAAAAATACGTTTTTTTTTTTTGTGAGCTGGCGCCATCTGGTGGTGAGCCGTTGGTATTACAAGTTATTACCATCAGATGTGTGAGCTGGCGCCATCTGGTGGTGGCCGTTGGTATTACAAGTTATTACCACCAGATGTGTGAGCTGGCGCCATCTGGTGGTGGCCGTTGGTATTACAAGTTATTACCACCAGATGTGTGAGCTGGCGCCATCTGGTGGTGGCCGTTGGTATTACAAGTTAAACAGCAATTCTAATGTAATTTTTCACCATTTTTCACTGCCATCTTCTTCCCTCTAATTAGAACCCCCAAACATTATATATATTTTTTATCCTAACACCCTAGAGAATAAAATGGCGATCGTTGCAATACTTTGTCACGCCGTATTTGCGCAGCGGTCTTACAAGCGCACTTTTTTGGGAAAAAAATTACACTTTTTTTAATAAAAAAATAAGACAACAGTAAAGTTATTCCCCATTTTTTTTAATATTATGAAAGATAATGTTACGCCGAGTAAATTCATACCCAACATGTCACGCTTCAAAATTGCGTCCGCTCGTGGAATGCGGACAAACTTTTACCCTTTAAAATCTTCATAGGCGACGTTTAAAAAAAATCTACAGGTTGCATGTTTTGAGTTACAGAGGAGTTCTAGGGCTAGAATTATTGCTCTCGCTCTACCAATCGCGGCGATACCTCACATGTGTGGTTTGAACACCGTTTACATATGCGGGGGCTGCTCACGTATGTGTTCGCTTCTGCGCGCAAGCTCGTGGGGACGGGGTGCGTTTTCTGGCTCCTAACTTTTTTTAGCTGGCTCCTAGATTCCAAGCAAATTTGTCAACCCCTGGAATAGATAGATCATTAATTAACAAACATGAAAAATCTGGAATCAAATCGATTGATCAGTTGAACTTAAAATGTCATTGTATAACATACAGCTCAGGTGTGTCACTGTCCTAGGAAGTACAGGGTCACAAATGGTAATAGAAAATGCTTACACCATACGGATTATATTTAACCACTTGAGACCCGCGCTATAGACGTCCACAGCGCGGCTCTCAAGTGCCGGGTGGACGTCCCGCTATTTATATTCCCCGCGCGCACCGCTGGGGGCGCACAGCGGGGAAACAATGTGCCCGGTGCATCGCTAATACGCCGATGCGCGTGCCTGGCGGCCGTGATGTCCGCCAGGTTTTCCGCGATCGGCGGTGACAGCAGGGATGTGGAGCTCTGTGTGTAAACACAGAGCTCCACGTCCTGTCAGGGAGAGGAGACCGATGCTGTGTTCCTTGTACATAGGGACACAGCATCGGTCACCTCCCCCAGTCAGTCCCCCTCCCACACACAGTTAAAATCACTCCCAGTTTACACATTTAACCCCTTCCTCACCCCCTAGAGTTAACCCCTTCACTGCCAGTCACATTTATACAGTAATCAATGCATTTTTTAGCACTGTTCGCTGTGTAAATGTGAATGGTCCCAAAATAATGTCTGATATGTCCGCCGCAAAAACGCAGGCCTGACAAAGAAAAAAAAAAAAAAAAAAAGCAGATCGCCGCCATTACTAGTAAAAAAGAAATCATAAATCTACCTATTTTGTAGTCGCCTAAACTAAGGAAAAAAAATTGGGATATTATTATAACAAAAAGTAAAACATTTTGTTTTGTTTTTTCAAAATTTTCTGGGCTAGATTCAGAAAGAAATACAACGGCGTATCTCCTGATACGACGAGCGCACTCAGAGATACGACGGCGTATCTATGCGACTGATTCATAGAATCAGTTACGCATAGATATCCCTAATATCCACCAGGTGCAAGTGTCTTACACCGTCGGATCTTAGGCTGCATATTTACGCTGGCCGCTAGGTGGCGCTTCCGTTTGTTTACGCAAGGAATATGCAAATTACTATTTACATCGATTCAGAAACGAACGACCGCCCGGCGCTTTTTTTTTACGTTGTTTGCGTTCGGCTTTTTCCGACGTAAAGTTACCCCTGCTATATGAGGGGTATGTGCGGCGTATCCTATGTTAAGTATGGCCGTCGTTCCCGTGCCGAGTTTTGATTTTTTTACGTCGTTTGCGTAAGTCGTTCGCGAATACGGCTGGACGTAATTTACGTTCACGTTGAAAGCAATGACGTTTTGCGGCGGATTTTCCAGCATGCGCACTGGGATGTTTTCACCAACGGCGCATGCGCCGTTCAAAAAAAAAAACAAAAACGTAAAATACGCGGGGTCAAACCAACTTTATATAAAACACGCCCCCCCACATCCCCATTTGAATTACGCGGCCTTACGCCACAACACATACGTTCCCCCGGCCGGACAGATACACTCAGGTATCTGAATACGGCCCTCTGTCTTTTTTTGTTTATAGCGCAAAAAATAAGAACCGCAGAGGTGATCAAATACCATTTTTGTGGGGGAAAAAAATTATAAAAATATAATTTGGGTACAGTGTTGTATGACCGGGCAATTGTCATTCAAAATGCGTCAGCGCTGAAAGCTGAAAATTGGTCTGGGCAGGAAGGGGGTTTAAGTGCCCAGTAATGAAGTGGTTAACAAGAACCCTGGAAATAAATCAATAAATGACCAAATCATTCTACCTTAGGTTACAGGTTAACTAATGACACCATAGAACTACATGATCAAAGCATTTTATGATGGTGAAAGAACACAAGGTACAGGAAGGAAGGTCTAAATGAACAGAAAGCAACGTTCTTACCTTCAAAGAGTTGGCAATGGTTTCCTGATAATGAACTTCTGTTTCCAGTTTATTGAGGAGTTCACACAGCAAATGAAGTTCATGGGCAACTTTACTGAGTGCATTCCTCAGGGGCGGATCCTGCCCTATTCACCGGAAACAAACAAGAAGCTGGACTGAACCACGGAACCAATAGAGACTCATGCGTGTTCTACTAGTATAAACAGTTACTGCAAATCACCACAATATACAGAATGATATTCCACCCAAAACCTGACACTAACTCATGGGCGGACTGACCATTTAGGCCAGGGATTCTCAAACTACGGCCCTCCAGCTGTGGTGGAACTACACTTCCCATGAGGCATTGTAAAAATCTAACATTCACAGACATGACTAGGCATGATGGGAAATGTAGTTCCTGAACAACTGGAGGGCCATAGTTTGAAGACCCCTGATTTAGGCACTCGGGCACTGCCCGAGGGCTCCATCAGGGTTGCCAGACTCAGTAAAACCAGGGACAGCATGTAAAAATCTGTGTTTTTTTACATCTGTCCCTGAAATGTCCCTTACCGACATCCTTTTGGTCTAAAAATCCCAAGATTATAGCTGCCCCCCTCCAGTACCTTTTCAGTGTGTGTATATTGTGTGTGTGTGTATACTGTGTGTGTGTGTGGCACCATAATCTATTGCCCGGCGGGCCCCATAATCTCCTATTCCCTGGCGGGCCCCATAATCTCCTATTGCCCGGCGGGCCCCATGAGTTGTCAGTCCGCCCCGGCACCAACTGCCCAGCTCAAGTAAGATTTTGCAAAATCAGAATAGCACAACCAAAAGAACCAATACAATCAATACACAGAGAATGAATTCTTAATCTGGTTTAGATGCAAACTCCTGCCAAAATATTTTTCTTCGTAAAATTTGCACAAAAACTGCTGTAAGCAGAAAGCCTGTCCCACTCTAGGCTGAAGAACGGGGAGCAGATCCGGCTCTGAATTAAGAAAGAGGTGGGGGGGCAAAGCCCTGAGGACTGATCTGCTCCCTGTTCTATGCTGTATCTGTGGCAGACACAGCACAGTACAATTAGATGCATCGATCATTCTGCCCATCCCCTCACTCAGCTGAGACTGGGGAGGGAGGACGGGGGCTGTGCAGACTCCGCTCACACCGTGCAATCACTGCATAAGGAAGAGAAATGCAAGATGTCTGCTGGCACCTCACATCCCGGACACAAGGCTTGGCCTGGCGGAGACCTGCTGCATTTTTCCATGCTGAAAACTGTTGCGCTCTTGAGCACCAAACTGGGGAAATACGTCATTTGTTTTAAATTAAATTAAATACCGGAGCCATGGCTGCATCTAGATGCCATAACCCCGTTATTTTCTTTTCCCTCAGGCGCCGGACTGTCAGATAAAAGTGGTGCCTTTTAGAAACCTTATCGATCGGTGAGCCCGGGACTCCATGCGGCGCTAGCTTGTCATGGAGATTATCGATGGCAAGATGGCCGCCGCTCATCTCTATGCCCTTGGAGGACCCCAGAGCGACGTTACTTCCAGTTCTCCGGCCATGTAAGCGTGGATTATTTTATTTTTTTAAGCAAAAGATAAAATTTACATTTTTTTGATCTTTTGCTTTTGAAGGGCAGAGGAGAGATTTGGGGTCTTTTAGACCTCCGATCTTTCCATAAAGAGGACTGTGGTGCTGTATTGTCATTTCGCTCTGAAATAGAAACTGCCGTGGGTGGCACAGACTGCTCCGTTACTGTGGCGCACACCACTTGCACTAGTTCCCTACCCAATTATAAATGGCCCAGGAAACTTAGCGCAGATTTGGTGTATATAAAGGATGCCGCAGCTTGCTGGCCTACTCATTGATCCCAGATGCCAACTCACTAGGAACTGTTCTTCCCAAATGTGCAAAATTCAAAAAGGAAGAAAGATGCACATCAATTCTTGTTTTTGTTTTTTTGCACCGCTAGCCAAAGCACATATGATATAGCAGCCGGGGAAATGGTATCAGTGATGGAGTGACCGGAGGCTGGACCCATCATCTCTGGGAGGATGGTACTGTGCAAAGTTATAATCCCCCTCACCCAGAATTTACAAACACTAAGACCCTTTTTACACGGAAGCAGTTTGCAGGCGTTTTAGTGCTAAAAATAGCGCATGTAAAGCGCCTCTCATGCCTCCCTAGTGTGAAAGCCCCAGTGCTTTCATACTGGAAGGTGCGCTTGCGGGACGGGAAAATAAGTCTTGCAAGCAGCATCTTTGGGGCGTTATAGGAGTGCTGTATACAGCGCTCCTACACCGATTCTACCCATTGGAATGAATGGGCAGCGCTTCAGAAGTGCCGAAACACTGGCGCTTTTAACCCTTTCTTAGGCCGCTAGTGGGGGGTTAAAAGCACCCCACTAGCGGCCAAGAAGTGCAGCTAAATTTACGGTAAAGCACCACTAACACGCCACCCCAGTGTGAAAGGAGGCTAAATTAAGCCTTCCTTTAATATAATGTAGAGATTTGGGGCATTTCATGCTTCAAGGTCCATTCACACCAGATACATTGGCACATTTATTTTCAACACATGCACGTTTAGTAGATATTCATTTTAGCTATAGGTAAGCCTTATTATAGGCTTATCTGTAGGTAAAAATCACAAAGCGGGGTATACAACCGCTTTAATGGCGTTGTTTTCATCCAGATAACCAGGAAGTGATGTCATTGCTTTTCGGGTTACTACACCATAGAGCAGGGATATGCAATTAGCGGACCTCCAGCTGTTGCCAAACTACAAGTCCCATGATGCATAGCGAGACTCTGACAGCATCAAGCATGACACCCAGAGGCATGATGGGACTTGTAGTTTGGCAACAGCTGGAGGTCCGCTAATTGCAGATCCCTGCGGCATAGAGCAAAGCCAGATGGGACTTTGCTGGGCTCTATGATTAGCTGGCTGGTCGATCGGGACTCCAGGTGGGACAGGAAGGGTGGGGGTGGGGAGTGCAGATTGGGGTATTAGTCATCCGACACCCCCTCCTGCTGCTTGTTAAAGCAATCCAGCGGCTAGTTAGCTGCTAGGATTGCTTTTATAAGAGCTGAGGGCGGGCATAAAAAAAAAAAAAAAAACACACACACTACCGGGATGATCATCCCCACTTGAAATCAATCGACATACTGGTACATCGCTTGGCAGCAAGTGGTTAAAGTGACTTTTTTTGCAGCCGTCACCTGACTTCCTGTTAGAAGGTGGCTACGTTCCTTCTCTATGGTCCCACTGTATGTAGGAATGTAGCCACCCTGTCTTGCTCGCTTCCAAGATGGACTATGGGATATGAAGTGTGTATAGAGCAGTGCAGATGACTGCTACAAACGTGCCCTGCATTTTTTATCAAAGGAAAGTGATGGGAGGGGGGGGGGGGGAGTTGGGGAGCACACAGAGGACTTTACAAAAAGGCAAACAAAATAAAAAATAAACCACAGTAAGTAATAATTTCCTGAAAAATAGATTACAGAGCCATTAGATACTGAACGTGTATGGGATTATTTTGGAAGCTTAAATCGATTATTGTGCTGACCTATTTTCCGAAGCTGCAGAGTCTTCTTGATAATGGAAATTTTTGAATGAAGATGAGAACACAAATTATCCAATTCGGCGGGATCCATCTCTGATAAGAACGATGCAGAGAAATCCTGCAGGGATGAGAACAGGTCAGTGCAGAGGTACAGACATTAAATTGGTTGTCATTTTAATTTTATTTTAACCACTTAACCCCCGGACCATATTGCTGGTCAAAGACCAGAGCACTTTTTGCGATTCGGCACTGCGTCGCTTTAACTGGCAATTGCACGTGGCTCCCAAACCAAATTGGCGTCCTTTTTGGTGGTATTTGATCACCTCTGCGTTTTTTAGTTTTTGCGCTATAAACAAAAATAGAGCGACAATTTTGAAAAAAATTAATATTTTTTTACTTTTTTCTATAATAAATATCCCCCAAAAATATATAAAAAAACGTTTTTTTCCCCTCAGTTTAGGCAGATACGTATTCTTCTACATATTTTTAGAAGAAGAAAAAAAATCACAATAAGTGTTTATTGATTGGTTTGCGCAAAAGTTATAGCGTTTACAAAATAGGGGGTATTTTTATGGCATTTTTATTAATTTTTTTTTTTTTTTTTACTAGTAATGACGGCGATCAAATAGAGCTTTCTTTTGGTGGCATCCGATTACCTCTGCCGTTTGTATTCCTTGCTCTAAACAAAAAAAAAAAACCCACAATTTAGAAAAAATATATTTTTACTTTCTGTTATAAAACAGATCAAGTAAAAAAAATTATTTTTTTTAAATCAAATTTCTGCTACTTTTTTTGTATATATATATATATATATATATATATATATATTTGTGCAAAAAAGTTACAGCATCTACAAATTATGATTTATATGCTGGAATTTTTTATTTAATTTTTTTATACTAGTAATTTGCGCCGATCAGCAACTTATAGTGGGACTGCAATGTTTACATAGTAGGTGAGGTTGAAAAAAAATAAAAACAGGCAATTTTTTTCATTGATGGGCACTGATAAGTTGGGCATTGATAGGTGGTACTGTTGGGTAAAGGTAGGTGGCACTGGTGGGCACAGATGAGGCAGCCGCGGCTCTCTGTGTGAAGGACCGGTGTCACTCTAACAGAAGCCGGTGATCGGATTCCTGATTTTCTGTTTATATCACGTGATCAGCTGTCATTGGCTGATTATGTGATATATTATGGCGGACACGTCGGACACATTTTTGGGACCATTGGCATTTTAATAGCGATCAGTGCTATAAAAATGCATTGAGGGTGGCCTCACTAGGGGAAATCACTGATCTTCTGTTCATACATTGTATGAACAGAGGATCAGCATTTCTCTCCCTGACAGGACCGGGAGCTGTGTGTTTACACACACAGCTCCCGATCCTCGCTCTGTAACGAGTAATCGTGGGTGCCCGGCAGCGATCGTGCCCGCCGGGCACGGGAGTCAGGAACGAGCGGGGGGCATGCGCGCCTCTATTGGCTGCTGGGCGAGGTGACGTATAGCTACGTGCTCTCGCCCAGCACTGACTCTCCTGTAGTCCAAGGGAGGGGGCAAGCACGACACTCCACACCAGGGAGAAAGCCTTGCATTACTGTGTGGAGTTACAGACAGAAGAACAGGAAGTGAGGCTTTCTCAGAAGAAATAAGGACATTTAAAAGAAAAATCGAAGGATGAGGTAAGTGAAGGAGGACTGCACTAAGGTAAAGGAAGCTATTTAGGGGGGGGGGGGAGGAATTACCTTTACAACCCCTTTAAGACACTTACCTGTCCTGGAGTCCGGCGCCGTCAGCAGCAGAGGACGAGTGAACGCTCGTCACACTGCTGTCCCCACCGCCATCCTCGGTGAGGGAACCAGGAAGTGAAGCATTGCGGCTTCACTGCCCGTTTCCATACGGCGCATTTGAAACCTGTCAAATCTGTCACCAGAGGGGGGGCGGGGGTTTTCCGATAAGCGGAAGTTCCGCTGTAGGTTGAAGCTCCGCTTTAAAGCAACGCAGTGCCAAATCGCAAAAAGTGCTCTGGTCAGGAAGGAGGGGTAAATTCTTCCCGGGCTGAAGTGGATAAAAAGTTGAACATAATGCAATATATATATATAATGTTTAAGAAAAAAAAATCCGCCAAGGTCATCCTGCATTTTCGGTACCAAAATTCTATTTGGCACCAGATCTCTGCACACGTCTTTGTTTACTTCCCGCGTTCGGTGATTGGTGGGAAGTGACGCTCCCTGGTGACATCAGCATTACGAGAGAGAGAGAGAATCATTGCTACATATTGTCCTGTGTGACGTCACCTGACACATCACGAGGGGCAGCAAAATAATCTCTATTCCATTATCAGGCAGACATATAATGACATAGAAGGGGACAGTGTGTGTCCCGGGGACAGGGTCTCTTCAGCCATTATGGGACAAACTGACCCCCAGAGTTCTCCAGCTCCGGTCTGTAGGCCTCAGTCAATCTCTATAATCACCTATACCCCACATCCGGGACACTTACCACAGACAACACACCGACCTGCCAACCACGGCCAGCTGATTCAAACAGACCCGCCAGCCACACCTCCAACCAATCACCGCGGCCCGAGCTCAGGGCTTCATGTACTACCACCAATCACCGCTGTCCCTGCATCAGAGCCAAGTCTTACCACCAATCAATTCTCCTGAGCGCCGAGCACTAAATCACCAATCACTGCTGTTCAGAGCCAATTCTAACCATCAGTGACCCTAAACAGAGCGCCCAGCGCGACCACCAATCGCCGGTGCCCGAACACTAGAGCGCCAAGTTCTGCCCAACTAGCATCTCCTTTGGGAAAAAGCAAACGCTAAGGTCCATCTTTGTGAAGACCAAACAGTCGTTACTTACAATGCGCCCACGCTCACTAGATGAGGACACGTAGCTGCGTTAGCTTTGGCGACCAGTCAAAATTTGTGACGGAAATGACGTTTCGTCTCCGCCATCTTGCTACACCCCGCACTCCTCCACAGTAAGGATACCCTTGGCAACCGGAGTTTTGCATTTCACACTTATTTTTAAAGAGGAAGTAAACCCACCAAAACAAAACAAACAAAAAAAATAAAAAAATACACCCTGCAAGAAAAAGACATAATGAGCTAATATGCATGTCATACTAGCTCATTATAAATTACTTACCTGAGATTGAAGCTCCCGCAGCGGCCCTCGTTCCTCTCCTCCACCAATGCCATCTCACTTTCTTGTATCGCAGCTCCAGGTCTGTAACTGGCCGGAGCCGCGACGACATCACTCTCGCGCGCAGGAGCCGTCAGGGATGGTGCGGCCCCATTCAGAAACGGCACGCTCAGTGCGCCTGCGCCAATGCGCGCCATAGACATCGGTGCCGTCTATAACTCCTTAACTGTGTAGGTTAACCACTTCCCGCCCGGTCAATAGACAAATGACGTCCGGGAAGTGGTTCTGTAATCCTGACTGGACGTCTATTGACGTCCTGCAGGATTACACGCCGTGGCGCCTGCGCCCATGTTAGTCTGACACCCTGCATCTCAGATCTCGGTAAAGAGCCTCCGGCGTAGGCTCTTTACCACGTGATCAGCCGCGTCCAATCACGGCTGATCACGATGTAAATAGGAAGAGCCGTTGATCGGCTTTTCCTCACTCACGTCTGACAGACGCGAGTAGAGGAGAGCTGATCGGCGGCTCTCCTGACAGGGGGGGTTCTCGCTGATTGTTTATCAGCGCAGCCCCCCCTCGGATGCCCACACTGGACCACCAGGGAGGGCCCCCCGGTGCCCAATAGAGAAATAATAGGCAAAAAAAAACAACAATAAAAAAAAATCGAGCACAATTGATGCCAATCAGTGCCCACAAATGGGCACTGATTGGCAACATGGGCACTGACTGAAGTGATGCCCAGCAATGCCATCAGTGCCACCCCTCAGTGTCCATCAGTGCCACCTCTCAATGCCCATCTATGCCCAGTGCCACCCATAAGTGCCGTCCATGAGTGCCCATCAGTGCCGCCTATGAGTGCCCATCAGTGCCACATACCAGCGCCGCCTATCAGTGCCCACCAGTGCCGCCTCATCGGTGCCCATCAGTGCCGCCTCATCGGTGCCCATCAGTGCCACCTCATCGGTACCCATCAGTGCCACCTCATCGGTGCATATCAGTGCCACCATATCAGTGCCCGTAACTGAAGAAGAAAACGTACTTATTTACAGAAAAAATTACAGAAAAAAATAAAAACTTAATTTTTTTCGAAATTTTCGGTCTTTTTTTAGTTGTTGCGCAAAAAACAATCGCAGAGGTGATCAAATACCACCAAAAGAAAGCTCTATTTGTGGGGAAAAAATGATAAAACTTTCATTTGGGTACAGTGTAGCACGACCGCGCAATTGTCATTCAAAGTGCGACAGTGCTGAAAGCTGAAAATTGGCATGGGCAGGAAGGTGCGTAAGTGCTTTTCTGTATGTGTGTTTTTGATGCTTTTTTGGTGCAGTCCAAATAGAATATAATGAAAAGAATAGAACAGAAAACAAAAGGATAGAAAATAATAGAATAGAAAAAACAATAGAATAAATATAACCATGTTCCAAAATTCGAATAGAATAAATTTGAATTTGAATAGAATAGAAAAGAATAGATTAGTATAGAATAGAAAATAAAAGAATAGAATAGTTCCGAATTCAAATTCGGACAGATTAACGTTTTTTGGAAACTCTGGTGTATTAGACCTTCCGAATTACAATAGTACCAAATTTAAACAAATCTCGATTTTTTTTTTTGGGATGAAATTCGATTTCAAATCAATTCAAGTAGTTTTTGAATCAATTTAGAATAGTCTTACCTGTAGGAGAATGAAGGCAGGGGGTGGGGTCAAATGTTTATATAAAAATAATAATATTTAAATACAAGAAAAAAGAAAATTGGAGGAGGGAGGGATTGCAGTGATGTAAAGTGCTTGGGCTAGATTCATGTAGCAGATACGGCGGCGTATCTCCAGATACGCCGCCGTAAATTCAAATCTGCGCCGTCGTATCTGTACGCCGATTCTCAAAGGCACATACGTTAAAAAAAACAGGCTTCCTCCGCCGACGTAACTTGAATACGGCGGAGTATAATTGTGTGCAATCTTACGCTGGCCGCTAGGGGCGCTTCCGTTGTTTTCGGCGTAGAATATGCAAATGATCTAGATACACCGATTCACAAATGTACGTACGGCCGGCGCAATTTATTTACGTCGTTTACGTTAGGCTTTTTCGACGTAAGGTTGCTCCTGCTATTAGGTGGCGCAGCCAATGTTAAGTATGGACGTCGTTCCCGCTTCGAAATTTGAATTGTTTACGTCGTTTGCGTAAATCGTTCGCGAATAGGGCTGGACGTAATTTACGTTCACGTCGAAAGCAATGACGATTTGCGTCGGAATTTCGAGCATGCGCACTGGGATTCTTTCACGAACGGCGCATGCGCCGTTCTTAAAAAACGTAAAATACGCGGGGTCAACCTTAATTTAAATAAAACACGCCCCCCTCATCATCATTTAAATGACGCGCGCTTACGCCGTAAGTTAGGACGCAAGTGCTTTGTGAATACAGCACTTGCCTCTCAAACTTACGGCGGCGCAGCGTAAATACGATACGCTGCGCCGCCGTAATACTGGGCGCATCTACATGAATCTAGCCCCTTGTGTTTAAAATATTAAAGCTTCTATGAGATTTTAATGGCGGGGGTTACATTTATTTTACCATAATAATTCTTGCTCTTTAGGTTTGTATTTTGACCATTAGATGGCGCTAGAGGCTCAGAAGAAAACGAAATATGAACTTGCAAAAGACAGAAAATAAAGAATTTGTTTTTCTCTCCAGCTCCTAAGGCAGTGATGGGGAACCTTGGCACCCCAGATGTTTTGGAACCACATTTCCCATGATGCTCCAGTACACTGCAGAGTGCATGAGCATCATGGGAAATGTAGTTCCAAAACATCTGAGGTGCCAAGGTTCACCATCACTGCCCTAAGGGGACGGCTTCCTCAGAAGGTCTTGGAATTTCTTTTCCAGACAATGAAGTAAGTACGGTTTAGCTCACTAAGCAAAACAATTGTGTCTGCTGCCAGCCCCGTGCATCCGCAGCACTCCGAGACTGAATAGCCCCAGATCACTTGTTATTTATAGGTGGATTCAGGTACAGTTACGCCGGCGTATCAGTAGATACGCCGTCGTAACTCCGAATCTACGCCGTCGTAAATTTAAGCGTATTCTGGAATCAGATACGCTTAAATTAGGCTAAGATACAAGCGGCGTAAGTCTCCTACGCCGTTGTATCTTAGGGCCAGATTCACAAATGAGATACGACGGCGTTTCTCCTGATACGCCGCCGTATCTCTGTTTCTATCTATGCGACTGATTCATAGAATCAGTTACGCATAGATAGCCATAAGATCCGACAGGTGTAATTGTTTTACACTGTCGGATCTTAGAATGCAATACCGCGACCGCCGCTGGGGGGAGTTTGCGTCGTAAACCAGCGTCGGGTATGCAAATTAGGAGTTACGGCCGATCCACGATGGTTTTTCGCGTTCGCTACGTCGTCCGTAGTCAAGTTTCCCGTCGCAAAGTTAGTCGTTTTTTTTGGTGCCCTAACTTTAGTCAGCAAGTGTATTGCTGTCTAAAGTATGGCTGTCGTTCCCGCGTCGAAATTCAAAATTTAACGTCGTTTGCGTAAGCCGTCTGGGAATACGGAAGTACGCTACGCGCGTCGCCGTTCAAAAAAATGACGTCACGGCGCGCAAAGCACGGCGGGAGTTAGGAAACGTAGCATGCGCAGTAGGTCCGGCACGGGAGCGCGCCTAATTTAAATGGCACACGCCCATTTGAATTGGCCCGCCTTGCGCCGGAGGCCGCGGGCGTAGTTTTCATCGCAAATGCTTGGTGAATCAGGCACTTGCGATGAAAAATTGCGGCGGTGTAACTTATCTAGGATACGTTACGCCGCCGCGATTCTACGTGAATCTGGCCCTTAGGGTGCATATTTACGCTGGCCGCTAGGTGGCGCTTCCATTGAGTTTGGCGTAGAATATGCAAATGACTAGATACACCGATTCACGAACGTACGTGCGCCCGTCGCAATTAGTTACGCCGTTTACGTTAGAGATACGCCAGCGTAAAGATAAAGCTGGTCTCTAGGTGACGCATCCCATGGACGTCGGAACAAGCGTATCTTTTTCACGTCGTTTGCGTAAGTCGTACACGAATAGGGCTGTGCGTAAATTACGTTCACGTCACAGGCATTGAGCCGACGTATCTTTGGGCGTAAATACGACGTGATACTGAGCATGCGCGCGCATGCGACGTTCGCTCGGCCATGCATCTACATGGGGTCAAGCCTCATTTAAATACAACACGCCCCCTTACAGCCTACTTTAAATTACGCGCGCTTACGCCGGCCCATTTATGCTACACCGCCGTAACTTAGGAGGCAGGTGCTTTGTGAATACAGCACTTGCCTCTCTAAGTTACGGCGGCGTAGCGTAAATATGGTACGCTACGTCCGCGCAGCGTAGATCGGCCGTACGTGAATCTAGGCCATAATGTTATGTTCCTTCCATAGAAAAGTGAAGCAATTCATTCATCACTGATTTCTACCCTTCAAGTGGTCTTAAACCCAAAAGAAAAAAAAAAGTATATTGCATCTCATACATTCTTAGCTGTGATGGCTGTATTCGTTTTCATTTTTTAGGCTTCCTTTCTTCTATTTTCATCTAGTGATCCAGCTAGCAAGTCTGATGTTTTTCAAAAGCACAAGCTCTCCGGCAGAATGTATCAGTTTATATGGATGAGCCAAACCATTTACCACTTGGCAGCACCTCTTTTATTTATGAATGTAAAATAGGGGTCTCAAACTGGCAGCCCCTCCAGCTGTTCCCAAAAGTAATTCCTGCACTACTTTTGGCGACTTCGGGGGCGATTTGAATAGACATCTGCGCATGAATCCCGCACAGATGTCTGTCAAATCGCCCCCCAAACTCGCACTGAAATGCCTTTTTGAGTTCAGCTGAAATCTCCTGATTTCAACATGGCCCTCAGTGTGAATGAGGGGCTAAGGGTTGGGTCACACCCATGCGATCCGATTCTGCAAATCACGTTGTGTTTTCCCATCTGATTGCGGGGTGTCGGTAACTTAACATAAACTCCGCAATCAATTCGCATAAACAGGTTGCGATTTTGATGCAGTGTGGATTTGCAGCTAAATATCTGTGAATTTGCACCGCATGTAGTGTGAACCAGCCCTAAAGGGCCATACATTATACAACTTTCTTGTACAATTTTCCTTTAGATTTACCCAGGGCTTTTTTTCCCCCAGGGAACAGGTGCAGGAACTCCCCCCTTCCGAGTCGCCCCTCGTCACTGCCCCCTACCCACCTCTGGAGACCGTCTCTTGGTTCCACCCCTTACCCAACTCTGAGCACCATTCCTTGGTTCTGCCCACTTCTGAGCACTGTTCCTTGGTTCCACCTCTACCCACCTCTGAGCACAATTTCTTGGTTCTACCCACCTCTGAGCACTGCTCCTTGGTTCCACCCCCTACCCACCATTGAGGACCGGTCCTTGGTTCCTCCCCCTACCCACCTTTGAGCACCATTCCTTGATTCCACCACCTATCCACCTCTGAGCACCGCTCCTTGGTTCCACCCCCTACCCACCTCTGAGCACCATTCCTTGGTTCGGCCCACTTCTGAGCACTGTTTCTTGGTTCCACCCCCTACCCACCTCTGAGCACCGTTCCTTGGTTCCACCCCCTACCCACCTCTGAGCACCGTTCCTTGGTTCCTCCCCCTACCCACCTTTGAGCACCGTTCCTTGGTTCCACCACCTATCCACCTCTGAGCATCGTTCCTTGGTTCCACCTCTGAGCATCGTTCCTTGGTTCCACCCCCTACCCACCTCTGAGCACCATTCCTTGGTTCTGCCCACTTCTGAGCACTGTTCCTTGGTTCCACCCCTACCCACCTCTGAGCACCATTTCTTGGTTCTACCCCCTACCCACCTCTGAGCACCGCTCCTTGGTTCCACCCCCTACCCACCATTGAGGACCGTTCCTTGGTTCCTCCTCCTACCCACCTTTGAGCACTGTTCCTTGGTTCCACCACTTATCCACCTCTGAGCACCGTTCCTTGGTTCCACCCCCTACCCACCTCTGAGCACCATTCCTTGGTTCTGCCCATTTCTGAGCACTGTTTCTTGGTTCCACACCCTACCCACCTCTGAGCACCGTTCCTTGGTTCCACCCCCTACCCACCTCTGAGCACCGTTCCTTGGTTCCTCCCCCTACCCACCTTTGAGCACCGTTCCTTGGTTCCACCACCTATCCACCTCTGAGCACCGTTCCTTGGTTCCACCTCCTGCCCACCTCTGAGCACCATTCCTTGGTTCTGCCCACTTCTGAGCACTGTTTCTTGGTTCCACCCCCTACCCACCTCTGAGCACCATTCCTTGGTTCTGCCCACTTCTGAGCACTGTTCCTTGGTTCCACCTCCTACCCACCTCTGAGCACCATTCCTTGGTTCTGCCCACTTCTGAGCACTGTTTCTTGGTTCCACCCCCTACCCACCTCTGAGCACTGTTTCTTGATTCCACCCCCTACCCACCTCTGAGCACCGTTCCTTGGTTCCACCCTCTACCCACCTCTGAGCACCGTTCCATGGTTTCACCCCCTACCCACCTCTGAGCACCGCTCCTTGGTTCCACCCCTTACCCAACTCTGAGCACCATTCCTTGGTTCTGCCCACTTCTGAGCACGGTTTCTTTGTTCCACCCCCTACCCACCTCTGAGTACTGTTTCTTGGTTCCACCCCCTACCCACCTCTGAGCACCGTTTCTTGGTTCCACCCCCTACCCACCTCTGAGCACCGCTTCTTGGTTTCACCCCCTACCCACCTCTGAGCACCGCTCCTTGGATCCACCCCCTACCCACGCTGGAGTCCCGCGATCGGTCCCCGAAACTGAAGAACGAGGAGAGCTGTGTGTAAACACAGCTTCCCCGTTCTTCACTGTGGCGCTGTCATCGATTGTGTGTTCCCTGTTATAGGGAAACACGATCAATGACGTCACATGTCTAACCCCTTCAGCGCCCCCTTGTGGTTAACTCCCAAACTGCAATTGTCATTTTCACAGTAAACAATGCATTTTTAATGCATTTTTTGCTGTGAAAATGACAATGGTCCCAAAAATGTGTCAAAATTGGCCGATGTGTCCGCCATAATGTAGCAGTCACGAAAAAAATCGCTGATCGCCGCCATTAGTAGTAAAAAAAAAAAAAAATTATAAAAATGCAATAAAACTATCCCCTATTTTGTAAACGCTATACATTTTGCGCAAACCAATCGATAAACGCTTATTGCGATTTTTTTTACCAAAAATAGGTAGAAGAATACGTATCGGCCTAAACTGAGGAAAAAATATTTTTTTTATATATTTTTGGGGGATATTTATTATAGCAAAAAGTAAAAAATATTGCATTTTTTTCAAAATTGTTGCCCTATTTTTGTTTATAGTGCAAAAAATAAAAACAGCAGAGGTGATCAAATACCGCCAAAAGAAAGCTCTATTTGTGGGAAAAAAAGGACGCCAATTTTGTTTTGGGAGCCACGTCGCACGACCGCGCAATTGTCAGTTAAAGCGACGCAGTACCGAATCGTAAAAACTGGCCGGTTCCTTTTACCTGCCTAAAGGTCCGGGTCTTAAGTGGTTAATGGCTGTGTGTTGAGTTATTTTGAGGGGACAGCAAATTTACACTGTTATACAAGCTGTACACTCACTACTTTACATTGTAGCAAAGTGTCATTTCTTCAGTGTTGTCACATGAAAAGATAGAAGAAAATGTTTACAAAAATGTGAGGGGTGTACTTTCTTTTGTGAGATACTATATATATATATATATATATATATATATATATATATATATATATATATATATATTCCCCTTCAATTCTATATAGCTGACAATGTATATATTATATCGGTTTGCTATCCCTACTAATTACAACATTCCCGCCCCCCTTTCCTGTAATTTTCTTCAGATCCCCGCCGTGCCGCCTGCGTTTTTAAAGCTCCTTTCATTGGCCCGCGAGACTTTCCACCTCCAACGCACATCATTTGAATTTTTTCTGAATTGCAAACCACAATTCCCATGCAGACAAGGTAGCAGTGTGTTCCCCGGCCCCGCCGTACGTAACACAGAACCGATCCGGCGGTGGAACATAAGATGTGATGGATTGCAGATGGCAGATCCTTCTCGGGGGCCAAAGGAGAAATGTAACATTGTGTCGTATTTTGCGGAAAATGATATCGGCTCGCCAAGGACGCAGACTTTTCTGACGGGGCAGAGAGCGAGATGAACTGCGACAAGCCGTAACCCATTGCAACCAATCAGGTTTTAATGCGAAATAATAAAAGGTGATCGTTGATTGGCTGATGCGGAATAAACTGGCCATACGCTATACAATCTAATTGTACAATCTCCTTAGATTGTAGACAGAACTTTTTTTTGTTGCTTTTGATAGAGTGGAGAGGGGTTAGAACCCCTGTCTGTGCCCCCGTTAGGGAGATTTACCCTCTCTATTTTTCCTGTTCTCATTATCACAGAGAGCAGAAGTGTCAGGTTTTGGGTTGTCACCTGAACAGGAACAGAGGGGAAATCTTCCAATTGGGGGTTCTGATGCCAACCTCACTTTTAAGGGATTTCATCTCACTTCCTGTTTGGCTATGGGACAGGAAGTGAAGGGAAATCTCTGCAATAGGATACGGAGGGCAAATAATAAAAAAAAAAACGACAAACCCTCCCTCCAGTTTGCCAGCTTCAAAAGCAGGCGTTTCATGAGTGTTTTTAAAGCTCCACGAATGGTTGTTTATATGCATTCCAGAACCCAGTGCTGTTCACGTGGTTACGTAAGCGTCGTGTTGCATCAAAATTGACCTAATTTATGTTGTTTGCCAGGCTTTGCCACTTCCCAATCGCTTCCATTGATGTCAATGTAAACGTGCTGCAAAAGCGTCACAAACGCCCCTATGGCATACACAGCGAGTGTGCCCATGAAATGCAGCCACTGTGCC
This sequence comes from Rana temporaria, assembly GCF_905171775.1. Classification (NCBI taxonomy): domain Eukaryota; kingdom Metazoa; phylum Chordata; class Amphibia; order Anura; family Ranidae; genus Rana; species Rana temporaria. The sequence goes on along the minus strand of NC_053489.1, from coordinate 40,733,583 downwards.
CATGAAATACAGCCACTGTGTCCATCAAATGCAGCCACTGTGCCATGAAACGCAAATACTGTGCCCATCAAATGCAGACATTATGCCCATGAAATGCAGCCACTGTGCCCATGAAATGCAGCCACTGTGCCATCAAATGCAGCCACTGCCCATAAAATGCAGCCACTGTGCCATCAAATGCAGCCACTGTGCCCATGAAATGCAGCCACTGGGCCCATAAACTGCAGCCACTGTGCTTATCAAATGCAGCCACTGTGACACCCCCCCCTCTCTGTCTGATCGACACTTACCACATCTTGGTGGCAGGTCACCAGCCATCTGTCCCATGAAATGCAGCCACTGTGCCCATCAAATTCAGCCACTGTGCCCATGAAATGCAGCCACTGTGCCCATGAAATACAGCAACTGTGCCCATAAAATGCAGCCACTGTGCCATGAAACGCAGCTACTGTGCCCATGAAATGCAGACACTGTGCCCATGAAATGCAGCCACTGTGCCCATGAAATACAGCCACTGTGCCATCAAATGCAGCCACTGTGCCCATAAAATGCAGCCACTGTGCCATCAAATGCAGCCACTGTGCCCATGAAATGCAGCCACTGTGCCCATAAAATGCAGCCACTGTGCCATGAAATGCAGCCACTGTGCCATGAAACGCAGCTACTGTGCCCATCAAATGCAGACACGATGCCCATGAAATGTAGCCACTGTGCCCATGAAATACAGCCACTGTGCCATCAAATGCAGCCACTGTGCCCATAAAATGCAGCCACTGTGCCATTAAATGTAGCCACTCTGCCCATGAAATGCAGCCACTGGGCCCACAAACTGCAGCCACTGTGCCATTAAGGCTGCATTCACACCTGAGCGTCGGTCGTTTTTTCCGGCGTTTTTTTCCGGCGTTTTGTCGCACGTATTCATGCTTATTTGCACGTTTGCATTCAGCGTCATTCGACGTTTTTGTACTTCGACGTTTTTTATTTTAGCCAATAGGAAAAATGATCATCTTTTCATCACTTGTTGCTATGTTGGTAGATTTTTTTAATCTTCTGCCTGGGTGAAAAGTTCTATTGATTAAAGCGACAAAACGCCCGTAGCAAACGCTCGTTGTCGCGCTAGTCGCTTGAACGTTACTTTCTATGGGAAATGGAAACGCTCAAATACGCCCAAACCGCCCGATACGCGCGACAAAAAGGGGTCCGGAACTTGTTTGAGCTTCAGGCGTCAGGCGTATTGACGTGCAGATGTGAACCATCTCCATAGGGAATAATGTATTTTTCCCCCTCTAGCGTATTTGAGCGTCGCGCTTCAGGCGACAAAACGCTCAGGTGTGAATGCAGCCTAATTGCAGCCACTGTGCTTATCAAATGCAGCCACTGTGACACCCCCCCCCCCTGTCTGATCGACACTTACCCCATCTTGGTGGCAGGTCACCAACCATCTGTGCCTCCATTAGAGAGTTTTCTTTGCCTTTCCTGTTCGGGGGAACAGGAAGTAATGGGAAATGTATTCGGGAAGTTTGAACCTGTGTCAAGTTTTTACTACTGTCAGGTTCTTCCTGTTCCGGTGACACCCCTACCCCTCTTTTCTTGTCCTTGTGTCAGAAAGCCTATAGAAGGGTTTTGGCTGGAGTTGGGTCACTTTTGGCTCAGTCTGCAATATCTGGTGTGGTCCAGACACACATAGGGGTCGGTCTATCTGTAAAACATTTGTTGCACGAATGTCAGGAGCAACAAAATGTCCCGAATTAATTCTAATGCCCCGTACACACGGCCGGTTTTCCCGTCTGAAAAAGTCTGATGAGAGCTTTTGGCCGGGAATCCCATCCGTGTGTATGCTCCATTGGACTTTTTCCAACAGGAAAACTGCCGGGGAAAAAAAGAGAGCAGGATCTCTTTTTTCCCGCCAGGAAAAAATCCTAGCGGGAAAACCATTCGTCTGTATGCAATTTCAACGCGCAAAAAAAAAAACGTGCATGCTCAGAATGAAGTCGACACACAGCATTGAACTTAATTTTTCTCGGTTCGTCGTAGTGTTGTACGTCACCGCGTTTTTGACTGTCAGAATTTGGTGTGACCGTGTGTACGCAAGACAAGCTTGAGCGGAATTCCTTCGGGTAAACCATTGTTTATTTTTTTTCGACTGGAAAACCGCTCGTGTGTACGTGGCATAAGAGATTGATACCTGTATCGTTAGCTCCCTCTAGTGGCCAATGATTTTTTCATTAAGGTTTACTTTATTGAGATAACTATACCACATCTTGGACACTAGATGGAGCCGACGATACAAAAATGAATCCGTTATCAAAAACATGGGACTATTGCGTGGATGCCGAATGCGGTGGATAGACCACATTGTAATTCCACAAGCACCCAATTTGGGGTATGAAGATGCTGGGCAAAACCTTCTTTATTTTTGTCTGTGTTGAGATTTTTTCTTTTTGGTGAAACTGTTGTCACCATGACAGGAAGTGAATGTAAATCTCTCGAACAATGTCCAGGATAGCAGGAAAAACCCAAATTAAGTTCTGCATAGTTTGTGGTGGGTGGACGTGCACTTTAACCACTTCCATACCGGGCACTTATACACCCTCCCGCCCAGACTAATTTTCAGCTTTCAGCGCTGTTGCACTTTGAATGACAATTGCGCGGTCATGCTACACTGTACCCAAACAAATTTTTTTATCATTTTGTTCCCACAAATAGAGCTTTCTTTTGGTGGCATTTGATCACCTCTGGGATTTTTATTTTCTGCAAAAAAAAAAAAAAATGACCGAAATTTAGAAAGAAAAAAGTTTTTTTTTGTTTCTGTTATAAAACATTGTAAATAAGTACGTTTTCTCCTTTACTGATGGGCACTGATGGTACTGCACTGACTGGCACTGATAAGGGGGCACTGATGGGCACCGATAAGGTGGCACTGATGTGGTGGCATTGATGGGCACTGATGATGGGCACGGATAGGCACGGATAGGCGGCATGGATGGGCATGGATAGGCGACACGGATGGGCACGGATAGTCGGCATGGATGGGCACGGATAGGCGGCATGGATGGGCACGGATAGGCGACACGGATGGGCACGGATAGGCGGCATGGATGGGCACGGATAGGCGGCATGGATGGGCACGGATAGGCGGCATGGATAGGCACTGATGGGTGGCATAGATGGGCACTTTAATGTTTGCACTAATGTATGTGCTGTACTAAAGCAGGGGTCTTCAAACTATGGCCCTCCAGTTGTTCAGGAACTACAATTCCCATAATGCCTAGTCAAGTCTGTGAATGGCAGAGTCTTGCCAATGCCTCATGGGATGTGTAGTTCCGCAACAGCTGGAGGGCCGTAGTTTGAGGATCCCTGTACTAAAGGATGCCAATCAGTGCCAAACAATGCCTGCCAATCAGGCAATGATGCCCATTGTGGGCACTGATTGGCATCCATTGTGGGCACTGATTGGCATCCTTTTTTGTGTTTGTCATCCCTGGTGGTCTAGGTGGGCATCCCTGGTGGCATCTGTGGTGGGCATCCCTGGTGGTCTAGTGGCATCCCTGGTGGTCCAGTGGGGGGGGGGGGCTGCGCTGATAATCGATCAGCGCAAACCCCCCCTGTCAGAGGAGCAGCCGATCGGCTCTCCTCTACTCGCGTCTGACAGACGCGAGTGAGGAAAAGCCAATTACCGGCTTTTCCTGTTTACATCGTGATCAGCCGTGATTGGACACGGCTGATCACATGGTGAAGAGTCTCCGTGAGAGACTCTTTACCTAGATCGGTGTTGCGGGGTGTCAGACTGACACCCTGCAACAACGATCGCCGCGATGCGCGCCTCCGGGGGCGCGCAGCGGCTCAATATCCCGAGGACATCATATGACGTCCAGTCAGGGTATTGAAACCACTTTGCCGCCGTCAATCTGTCATTGGCGGGCGGCAAGTGGTTAAGCAGCTATTCCTATAGCTTTCAAGTTTGGTGCTTTTTCAACCTGGCCTGACCTGAACCCGTGTTTTATCTCCAAATAGCAGCATTGGCAGAGAGGCCTTGATAACACAGGTCCACGCCCTCGGGAGAGAAAATAAAATGTTCATTGGAACAATTCCTGAGTTCTGACCAAATATATAACTCATCAAATAAAAGCTCATCGCTTTATAGTCGAGGAACCTTTGATCTCTTGGATGATGCTGGTATTGATTGTGGGATTGTGTTTGTCCTTTTTGTGATACGTTGTATTTATTATAGTTTTGGGCTATTTGGATTGTATATTAACAAAAGTTGTTTCTTTTTTTCTTTTATTTGGGTCAATTAAAGGATTTAAAGGACGTGCCCAAACCACCCTCTGTGCGGCACACCTGGTCCAATACATACCCATGTGACGTCCCCATACCAGTGATCTTCACTGTATACCCCACCCAGATCCGCACAGAATTTCTTCTGAAATCACCTTTAACCACCTCAATACCAGGCACCCCCCCCCCCCTTCCTGCCCAGGCCATTTTTCAGCTTTCAGCGCTGTCACACTTTTAGGTAGATTCAGATACAATGGCTAAAAGTTACGGCGGCGTAGCGCAGCCTGTTTAGGCTACACCGCCGTAAATTAGCTAGGCTAGTAATGATTCTCAATATACTTGCCTGCTAATTTACGGCGGCTTAGCCTAAAACGAGCGGGTGTAAGGGCGCCTAATTCAAATGGGTTGGGGGGGGGGGCGTGTTTCATGGCAATGAGGCTTGACCTCACGTTTTTGACGTTTTTTGTCACTGCGCATGCGCCGGGTGACTACATTTCCCAGTGAGCATTGCGGCTAAGTACACCGTACGGGCCTATTGATTTCGACGTGGACGTAAACGACGTAAATCCCGATTCGCGGACGACTTACGCAAACGACGTAAAAATTTTGAATTTCGCGGCGTGAACGGCGGCCATACTTAACATTACTATTCCACTAGAGCCTAGCACTAACTTTACGCGGCCTATCTCTTACGTAAATGGCGTAAAAGTACTGCGTCGGCCTGGCGTTCGTTCGTGAATCGGCGTATCCCCTCATTTATACAATCTACGCCGGCCGCAATGGAAGCGCCATCTAGCAGCCATCAGAAAAATTGCAATCTAAGATAGGACGGCGCAAGCCGTCCTGTCTTAGATATGTTTAAGCGTATCTCTGTTTGAGTATACACTTAAACATAGGTCGGTGCAGATTCAGAGTTAGGTCGGCTTATTTACAGATAAGCCGGCCTAACTCTTTCTGAATCTACCTACTTGAATGACAATTGCGCGGTCATCTGTACCCAAATACATTTTTTATAATTTTTTTCCCACAAATAGAGATTTCTTTTGGTGGTATTTGATCACCTCTGCGGTTTTTATTTCTTGCACTATAAACAAAAGAAGAGGGACAAAAACACAACATTTTTTACTTAAATCGCAATAAGTGTATATTGATTTGCGCAAAATAGATAGATTTTTAGCATTTTTATTATTATTCTTTTTTTCACTAGTAATGGTGGCGATCTGCAAATTTTTTGGGACCATTCACATTTATACAGCGATCCGTGCTATAAAAATGCACTGATTTCTGTATAAATGTCACTGGCAGGAAAGATGTTAACACTAGGGGGCGATCAAGGAGTTAAATATATTACCTAGTGAGTGATTTTAACTGTAGGGGGAGGGGACTCACAAGGGGAGGAGACTGATCAGTGTTCCTCTGTAGTGGGAACACACTATCGGTCTCCTCTGACAGGACCGTGGATCTGCTTCGTTACTGGGCAATCGCGGGTGCCCAGCGAACATTGAGGCCGCCAGGCATGCGCATCAGGTCCCCAGGGACGCGGCGGGCAGGCGCGCACGCCCCCTAGTGGCCTGGGAAGGCAAGGATGTCATATGACACCCGCCCAGAACAATAGCCGCACCACCCAACTGTCATTTGACGGCCGGCGGGTGGCAAGTGATTAACAGGTCGTCTTTATCCTGCACTGTGGTATGTATGAGCAAGATGCAGAAGACTCAAGGAAGACTTCATCCTGCACTGTGGCCCCATTCCTTATTATGGGGAGCTGTACTGATGAGGTCTCCTTTGGTCCCGAGGAGTACAGCTATCCCTGTAGGAATGTAGTGACCATAGATTGTACTTGATGGACTTTTTTCAACCTCACCTACTACGTAACTATGTAACAGTATGTATGGGCAAGATGAAGAAGATTCAAGCAAGACTTCATCCTGCACTGGTGTCCCCATTCCATTTTATGGGGAGACGGCTCCCCATTCTTACAGGGATAGCTGTACTCATGGCATCCTCCTCTGGTCCTGAGGAATACAGCTCTCCCCATAGGAATGAAGGGGCCACGGTACATATGGGCAAGATGAAGAGGACTCTAGAAAGACTTCATCCTGCACTGTGGCCCTATTCCTGATTATGGGGAGCCACACTCATGGCAGCCTCCTCTGGTCCTAAGGAATACAGCTCTCCCCATAGAAATGAAGGGGCCACGGTACAACACGAAGAGGACTTCATCCTGCATTGTGGCCCTATTCCTTATTATGGGGAGCTGTACTTATGGCGGTCTCCTTTGGTCCTGAGGAGTACAGTTATCCCTGTAGGAATGAAGAGACCATAGTAAGTATGGGCAAGATGAAGTGGACTCAAGGAAGACTTCATTCTGCACTATGGCCTCATTCCATATTATGGGGAGCTGTACTAATGGGGGTCTCCTGAGGAGTACATCTATCCCTGTAGGAATGTAGGGACTACAGGTAGGACTTGACCGGGAATACAGCTCTCCCCATAAGAATGAATTGACTGCGGTACATATGGGCAAGATGAAGAGGACTTTAGCAAGACTTCATCCTGCACTGTGGTCCTATTCCTGATTATGGGGAGCCACACTCGTGGCAGCCTCCTCTTGGTCCTGAAGAGTATAGCTCTCCCCATAGGAATGAAGGGACCACAATATGTATGGGAAAGATGAAGAGGACTCAAGGAAGACTTATGCCGCGTACACACGACCATTTTTCAGCATGAAAAAAAAACGTAGTTTTCCCAACTTCATCATTAAAACGACGTTGCCCACACACCATCGTTTTAAAAAAATTATCTAGCAAAGCGCGGTGACGTACAACACGTACGACGGCACTATAAAGGGGAAGTTCCATTCGGGTGACGCCACGCTTTGGGCTGCTTTAGCTGATTCCGTGTTAGTAAAAGACGATTTGCGCTTTTCAGTCTGTTACAGCGTGATGAATGTGCTTACTCCATTATGAACGGTAGTTTTACCAGAACGAGCGCTCCCGTCTCATAACTTGCTTCTGAGCATGCGCGGGTTTTTTACGTCGTTTTAGCCCATACACGATCATTTTTTACAACCCGAAAAACGACATACCGTATTTATCGGCGTATACCGCACACTTTTTTGCCCTGAAAATCAGGGCAAAATCGTGGGTGCGCGGTATACGCCGATACCTGCTTTCCCGCGCCGAGTTTGAATACTGCGCCGACATATACCGAGCGCAGTACACTCGTGAATTGTCGGGCAGTCTCGGCTCCTCCCGCGCTGATGTCCTGGACGTACAGGACGTCAGCGCGAGAGTAGCCGAGCATTGCCAAAATACACAAGTGTACTGCGCTCTGTATATGTCGGCGCAGTATTCAAACTCGGCGCGGGAAACGAGCGGGGAGGACGCGAGGACGCCGCAGAAGGACGCCGGACCCGACGAAGAGGACACCCGAAGCCGCAGACGGACGCCGGACCCGACGAAGAGGACACCTGAAGCCGCAGAAGGACGCCGGACCCGACAAAGAGGACACCCGAAGCCGCAGACGGACGCCGGACCTGACGAGGCCGCCGATGGACGCCGCGCAAGACACCAAAACTGTAAGTACAAAAAAATCTTTTTTTCCACAGGATTCGGGGCAACTTTAGGGGTGCGCGGTATACGCGGGAGTGCGCTATACCGCGATAAATACGGTAGTTTAAAACAGCGTTAAAAAATGCAGCATGTTGGATTTCTTTTTTTTTTTCGTTTTTCAGAACCTGTTTTTCTCATGCCGAAAAATGATCGTGTGTCCGCGGCATGAATCCTGCACTATGGGGAGCCGTTCTCAAGGATGCTTACAGGAGTTTAGAGGCAGAAAAAACACCATTACCTAAGTTGCATTCAGGAGAGAAGCTTTTGAGCATAAAAAATGCATGTTAATGATAAGCACATTAACATATTCTAAAAGCAATAATAAATGAACATTCTAGCCAATAGAATGCATTAATGCCAGACACAAGAACGTGCTTAAATGTCCATGAACGCACATACACAAGCACAGCTTTTACTGCATTTTTTCTGGTGCTTGTCTCTTGTAAGAGGAAAAGCCGTCTAAGAAGAATACTAAGATGCAAAATGCATCTCGCGTTGCGTTACATTTTAACGCAATGCATTAAAAGCGTTTTGAGGAAAATGCTTGTGCGTTTTCTAATACGTTGGCGTGCTGTGTGTACGCTGCGTCTGAGCAGGGACGGTGCGTAGATCAGCGTTGGAGTCAGTAAAGGAATGCCTCGGCTCGCTTTCTCTCGGTTAGCGGTGAATCATCACCTGTGAATTCTTATAGAGTCATGCTATTGCGGTCACACAAAGAGGAAACACAGACAATCGGGACTCCGGAGTAACTGGTTCACCACCAAAGAACGTCATAAAAGTGCAAATGAGGAGAAGGTTCTCCCTCCTCTAGAAGTGGCCTGATGCAGAGTGGGCGGGGTGTAGACGTCTCCCAGCCCCGCCCCCTTTCTCTGGGGTTACTATCGGACATTTGACCTGCAGAGTGCATGGATCACCCTTCCCAGATTATCCCCCCCCCCTCCGCTTTTGTTCAGGACAATCGCAGGATTTAACGTAAACATGAAATGAAGTCTTTATACCCACAAGAGCAATTTTTGCTCATAAACATTCTTCGCTGTTGGTCCCCGCGCTGCGCTTTTAACTCATCAAACGTTTTCTTAAAAGCTGTGTTCACCTTTACCCGTCTAAGTGTGGCCATATACACGTGACAATCTGATTGTGCGGTTCTGCACAGAATATAATGTGGTCGGATCTTTGCTTTATCGAGAAAACACACACTGCATCAGCGATTGGCTTTGAGCAAAACCGATCGATTTCATCACAGTTATTCTTAATGGTCTGGAGTCTGGACCGAAAATCGGATTGTAGGGAAGTAGATAATATGATATGATTGAAAGGTGTACAGAGTGTCAAACAATCTTTTTCAGTCTTCCGATCGAACATTTTTTGTGGCAATGCACACTTTGATTTTATGATTTATTTATATTTGATTATTTATTTATATTTATATATTTATATAGCTGCACAGTGGCTGAGTGGTTAGCACTAGGCTCATTGGATCGAATCCCAACCACGCCACTACCTGCCTGGAGTTTGTATGTCCTCCATTTGCGTGCGCAGGCAACTGCGTCAAAATCCCACCTCGCTTGGGGTGCCATTAAGAAATAATGGCATCCCGCATTTTGCCGGAATTATGGAATCGCAGGAAATCCCCTGTCATGATCATTCCCACCCCTGTCATAATCATCCCCACCGCCTGTCATGATCATTCCCACCTCTGTCATGATCATCCCCACCACCTGTCATGATCATCTCCGCCCCCTGTCATGATCATCCCCGCCCCCTGTCATGATCATTCCCACCCCTGTCATGATCATCCCTACCCCCTGTCATGATCATCTACGCCCCCTGTCATGATCATCCCTACCCCCTGTCATGATCATCCCTACCCCCTGTCATGATCATTCCCACCTCTGTCATGATCATCCCCGCCCCCTGTCATGATCATCCCCACCACCTGTCATGATCATCTCCGCCCCCTGTCATGATCATCCCCGCCCCCTGTCATGATCATCCCCGCCCCCTGTCATGATCATTCCCACCCCTGTCATGATCATCAGTACCCCCTGTCATGATCATTCCCACCTCTGTCATGATCATCCCCGCCCCCTGTCATTATTATCCCCACCCGCCCCTTGTCATGATCATCCCTACCCACTGTCATGATTTCCCCCACCCCACAGCCTGTCATGATCATCTCCACCCCTTGTCATGATCTTTCCTGCCCCTGTCATTATCATCCCCCCGCCCCCTGTCATGATTCATCCCCCGCCGCCTGTCATCATAATCATCTTCGCCGCCTGCCATGATCATCCCCGCCCCCTGTCATGATTATCCCCACCCCGCCCCCTGTCATATTCATCCCCCTCCCTGTCATGATCATCCCCGCCCCCTGCCATGATCATCCCCACCCCTTTGTGTACTTGCAGGCATGGGGCAGGCAATCTGCTAATCGCAGGTCATTGGCCCAGCACTGACAGCTGACTTTTATGTTCAGCCAAACTTGGGCTTGGACAGGACGCAGAGCTCCACCTAAGCTCATGCCCACTAAAAGCTGGATATGCACTATACAGTTTCCTGTAGATGTTTTCCCTTTTGATTTACCAAAATCATATAATATGAGGTCAAACCATAAAGCCTCGTACACACGACCGGTTTTCCCGGCAGGAAAACTGCCAGGAGAGCATTTGGCCAGAGGGAGGGAAAAAGAAGAGAGAGGAAGAGGGAAAGACTGAGGAAGGAAGGAAGGAAGGGCGGAAGGAAGGGGAAAAGAGGGAGGAAGGAAGAGGAGAGAAAGGAAAGAGGGAAGAAGGAAGAAGAGAGGGAGGAAAGAGGGAAGAAGGAAGAAGAGAGGGAGGGAGGAAGATGACAGAGAGGAAGGAGGAGAGGGGGGAAGGAAGAATAGAGGGAGGGAGGAAGATGACAGAGAGGAAGGAGGAGAGGGGGGAAGGAAGAATAGAGGGAGGGAGGAAGATGACAGAGAGGAAGGAGGAGAGGGGAGAAGGAAGAATAGAGGGAGGGAGGGAGGAAGCTAATGGGAGAGAAAGGGGGAGAGGGGGGAAGGAAGAATAGAGGGAGGGAGGAAGATGACAGAGAGGAAGGAGGAGAGGGGAGAAGGAAGAATAGAGGGAGGGAGGAAGATGACAGAGAGGAAGGAGGAGAGGGGGGAAGGAAGAATAGAGGGAGGGAGGGAGGAAGCTAATGGGAGAGAAAGGGGGAGAGGGGGGAAGGAAGAATAGAGGGAGGGAGGAAGATGACAGAGAGGAAGGAGGAGAGGAGAGAAGGAAGAAGAGAGGGAGGGAGGAAGCTAATGGGAGAGGAAAGGGGAGAGGAGGGGAGGAAGAATAGAGGGAGGAGGAAGATGACAGAGAGGAAGGAGGAGAGGGGAGAAGGAAGAAGAGAGGGAGAGAGGAAGGAAGCTAATGGCAGAGGAAGCGGGAGAGGGGGGAAGGAAGAATAGAGGGAGAGAGGAAGGAGAAGAGGGGGGAAGGAAGAATAGAGGGAGGGAGGAAGATGACAGAGAGGAAGGAGGAGAGGGGGGAAGGAAGAATAGAGGGAGGGAGGAAGATGACAGAGAGGAAGGAGGAGAGGGGAGAAGGAAGAATAGAGGGAGGGAGGAAGATGACAGAGAGGAAGGAGGAGAGGGGAGAAGGAAGAATAGAGGGAGGGAGGAAGATGACAGAGAGGAAGGAGGAGAGGGGAGAAAGAAGAATAGAGGGAGGGAGGGAGGAAGCTAATGGGAGAGAAAGGGGGAGAGGGGGGAACGAAGAATAGAGGGAGGAGGAATATGACAGAGAGGAAGGAGGAGAGGAGAGAAGAAAGAATAGAGGGAGGGAGGAAGATGACAGAGAGGAAGGAGGAGAGGGGAGAGGGAAGAAGAGAGGGAGAGAGGAAGGAAGCTAATGGCAGAGGAAGCGGGAGAGGGGGGAAGGAAGAATAGAGGGAGAGAGGAAGGAGGAGAGGGGGAAAGGAAGAATAGAGGGAGGGAGGAAGATGACAGAGAGGAAGGAGGAGAGGAGAGAAGAAAGAATAGAGGGAGGGAGGAAGATGACAGAGAGGAAGGAGGAGAGGGGAGAAGGAAGAATAGAGGGAGGGAGGAAGATGACAGAGAGGAAGGAGGAGAAGGGCAGGGCCATCTTTTCCATTGGGCACGCTGGGCAGTTGCCCGGGGGCCCCGCTTGCCTGGGGGGCCCCACCGGCTGCCCAGCAACCCCAGTAAAAAATTATGGAGAGTGACGGGTTAGAACTGCCCATGTCCAGTTCGCGGGAAATCACAGAGAAGATCCGGTCCTCCACGAGTGCGGGGGGTTGCTGATGTAAGGGGGGAGTGAATGCAAAAATGTAAGGGGGCACTGATATAAAGGTTCCCCCTCCTATATTAGTGACCCCCCTTACCTTAGTGTATTTAATCTAAGGAAGGTGGTCTCTGGTCACCAGAGTACCCCCCACATCAGAGTCTGCAGGATTCCCCCTTACAATGCAAGGAGGAACTCAGTCTGCGGACCCTGATGTAAGTGGGAAAGAGAAAGCAGTGGACTCTGATATAAGGTGGACTCTGGTCACCATAGCCCCCCTTCACATCAGAGTTCCCCCCTTAGATCATGATCTGCAGCGTTCCCCTTTACATAAGAGTTCCCTTTCACTGTAAGGGGGAATCCTGTAGACTCTGATGTAAGAGGAAACTCTGTGCTGGCTGGGTTATAGTAACCTGACCTTTATGTCAATGAAGACATTTTTTTGTTTTACTTTTGTTTAACTTAAACACATTTCTAATAGCACTAGCTATATGTTTATAGTTTAATCACTGACATTTGCATTGTTGGGCACTGAAAACTGTAATTTTAGGTACTTTTTTTGCAGTGGCAGTAAAAAATGTGGTTCTGCCAGTAAATTTTATGATTTTTGTCAGTAATTCTCGTGCGTGATTGTGTAGACAGGGCCCCTGTGCACTGTATTGCCCGGGGGCCTATAATGCTCTTAAGATGACACTGGGAGCAAGTGCTGTATTCCCCAAACACTTGCTCCGTAGTTTGCGGCGGCGTAGTGTAATTGGCCCGGCGTATCCCCGTGTAATTCCAAGGGGGCGGCTTGTATTTAAATTAAGCGCGCCCCCGTGCCGTTCGAACTGCGCATGCGCCAGGCTTAAAATAGCCCAGTGCGCATGCTCCAGTTCTCGACGGCAAACGTCAATGACGCCGACGTGTGCGTTGACGTAAAGTCGTATTCAAGAACGACTTACGAAAACGACGTACCCGACGGGAAAAGACGACGCGGACCCGACGCCATACTTAACATGGCATACGTGGGACTGGCGTAAGGTTACCCCTCATATAGCAGGGGTAACCTTACGCTTACGCAAACGACGTAAGCGACGGTTACGCTACGCGATTTCGTTCGGGAATCGGCGTATCAGGCTCATTTGCATAAACAAATGAGACCTGAATGTAAACGCCACCTAGCGGCCGGCGGCGAATTACATTTAAGATCCGACAGTGTAAGTGACTTACACATGTCGGATCTTCAGCGTATCTATGCGAAAATAATTCTAGGAATCACTCGCATAGATACGCGGGTCAAAAAAGAGATACGAGATGCTCCGTCGTAACTCTTCTGAGAATATGGCCCAGCATATTTATTCTGAGGTCACACCTGCTCCCTCCCCCATGTCTTGTCCCCTCGCCCCCCTCCCCCCATGTCTTGTCCCCTTGCCCCCCCTCCCCCCATGTCTTGTCCCCCTGCTCTGACCATTCCTGGGCAGGTCTATGGGGTCAGCCTGCCAGCTGGAGACTTGTAGTGACAGTTCTATGATGTCTGACCCCCACATCTTTGCGGCCCCCACAGTGCTGTCACCATACATCTCCCTGACCCCTGGTGTCCGGTCACATCACAGCGGGTACACGGGTGACGTCTGGCTGTCATTGGAGGGATTCTTGGCTCTGTACACACCATGCTGTGACATAGACTGGGCTCCGCAGCGACAAAGCCTGCGTTGTGTTCTTCTGGCAGACAGTGTCAGTGACAAAGCCGCTTTCCAGGAAATCTTACGTAGTTGTTGTCACATAACTTCCATGTGTCCCACAACTGTCTTCCATCTCTAAGGGACCGGCAAACAGATATTCAGTACTTGTCATTATCAGCACTGAAGAATTTACACAAGAAATCACTGGCAATCCAACATGTGCTGAGTAGTCAGCAGTGGAAAATGAACAGTTTCAACTCTTTGGGCCAGATCCACGAAGCAGTTACGCCGGCATATCTATTGATACGCCGCGTAACTTCTAGTTTGCTCCGGCGTATCTTTGTTTTGTATCCACAAAACAAGATACGCCTGAAGCTGGGCTAGATCCGACTGGCGTACGTCTTAGTACGCCGCCGGATCTAAGGTGCATATTTACGCTGGCCGCTAGGTGACGCTTCCGTCGATTTCCGCGTCGAGTATGCAAATTAGCTAGATATACGCCAATCCACAAACGTACGTCCGGCCGGCGCTTTTTTTTACGTCGTTTACGTAAGGCTTTTTTCAGGGTAACGTTACCCCTGCTCTATGAGGCGTACGCAATGTTAAGTATGGACGTCGGGCCAGCGTCGAATTTTCCGGCGTGTACGTCGTTTGCGTAAAACGTTCGCGAATAGGGCTTTGCGTAGAATTACGTTCACGTCGAAAGCATTGGCTTGTTGCGGGTTAATTTGGAGCATGCGCACTGGGATACCCCCACGGACGGAGCATGCGCCGTTCAGAAAAAACGTCATTTACGTCGGGTCAAGACGTATTAACATAAAACACGCCCACAACTTAGTGATTTGAACTGCGCGCCCTTACGCCGACACATTTACACTACGCCGCCGTAACTTACGGCGCAATTTCTTTGTGAATAAGGAAAATACGCTGTAAGTTACGGCGGCGTAGTGTGGCTGAGATACGCTACGCCGGACGTAAAAATGCACGCCGCTACGTGGATCTGGCCCCTTCTGTATTGATCTCCAGCTGCATTGAGCTGACCCTAGTGCCTGAAACATGTAACACATCAGAGCCTGGCTTCCACTCTCATTTTGATTTCTGGTTTGAAGTAGATTGCAGGACATAAGTGTAGTAAGATGGGGTGCCAGTAAGAATGAATGGCGCTGCTGCACCCCAACAAGCAAACGCACACATTACCGCTATGCAGACTATTTGTGAATGAATATGGTTTTGGAAATGCTTGAACAAGGACCATCGTCAGGTTCAAAGTCATCAAAAAGCTGAAAATTTAAAAATATTGGCCCGGATTCACATACATTGGCGCATATCTATGCCGGTGTAGCGTATCTCATATATACGCTACGCCGACGTAGCGCAGAGAGGCAAGCACTGGATTCACAAAGCCAGTGCTGCCAAATCTACGCTGGGTTTCCTCGGCGTAAGCCGGCGTAGGTGGAAGTGAGCGTGAGCCATGCTAATGAGGCGTGACCCCATGCAAATGATGGGCCGAGTGCCATACAAGTACTTGAAACCAACGGCGCATGCGCCGTCCCGTGGACTTATCCCAGTGCGCATGCTCAGAATGACGTCGGAACTACTCCCTAAGATACGACAGATCACTGCCTACGACGTGAATGTAACCTACGCCCAGCCCTATTCACGTACTACGTAAACGACGTAAAATACGACGGCTGTGTTCCCTGGTCCATACCTTAGCATGAGTTGCGCCTCATATATGGGGAATAACTTTACGTCGGACGTACGACTTACGCAAACCGCGTATATTATGCGCCGGGCGCAAGTACGTTCGTGAATCGACGTATCTCCCTCGTTTCCATATTTGAATAGGAAATTAATGGGAGCGCCACCTACGTTCAGCGTAAATATGCGCCCACGATACACCGGCGTAGGAAAGTTACGTCGGTCGGATGAAGCCTATTTTCAGGCGTATCTTGGTTTCAGAGTCCGGCGCATAGATACGACGGCGCATATTTACACTTACGCGGCGTATCTCGAGATACGTCGGCCCAAGTGCTTTGTGAATCCGGGCCCTTGTAATCATTTGATAAAGATTTATTTTGTTTGTTCACTTTCCTGCATTCAAATCAAAAACAATATAACATTTTCGTTTCGACGATTAGATAATGTATCGATTTGATCGTTTCAAAAAAAAAAAACAGGCAAAAAAAAGTGGTAAATTCAAAGAAAATTCAGAATACGAATTCCGAAAAAACATTTGAACGAATCAACCAAATTTAACTAGATTAACAAATCAAAACGAAATTAAACAATTTTTTTTTTCATGCCAATTTACTTTTATTTTTGTCCATATTATGACGAGAAACAGTAAAATTTTAATTGTATTTTTTATTTATTTATTTTAAAATTATTTTCTATTATTATTTTATTTACCTTATTATTATTTCATCATTTATTTATTTATTCTTAGATTTTTCAAACTTTAATTATATTAATTTTATTGTTTGTAGCGAGTGCTTTTTACATGTTTTCTTTGCATTGTAATACATGAAATGTCTTAAATAAAAGATATTCATTTATATATTACTTTTATTATATTTATTTTATTGTTTGTAGCAAGTGCTTTTCATATGTTTTCTTTGCATTGTAATACTTAAAATTTCTTAAATAAAAGATATTCATTTATATATTACTCTTATTATATTTATTTTATTGTTTGTAGCGAGTGATTTTTTTACGTTTTCTTTGCATTGTAATACTTTACATTTCTTAAATAAAAGATATTTGTTTATATATTGCTTTTATTATATTTATTTTATTGTTTGTAGCAAGTGCTTTTCATATGTTTTCTTTGCATTGTAATAATTTACATTATTTAAATAAAATATATTTTTTTATACATTACTTTTATTATATTTATTTTATTGTTTGTAGCGAGTGATTTTTTTTATGTTTTCTTTGCATTGTAATACTTTACATTTCTTAAATAAAATATATTTGTTTATATATTGCTTTTATTATATTTATTTTATTGTTTGTAGTGAGTGCTTTTCACGTGTTTTCTTTTCATTGTAATAATTTTAATTTCTTAAATAAAATATATTTGTTTATTCATTACTCTTATTATATTTATATTATTGTTTGTAGCGAGTGATTTTTTTTATGTTTTCTTTGCATTGTAATACTTTACATTTCTTAAAGCGGTGGTTCACCCTCCTTAACAACAATGCAGCATAAAATCCGGCATAGTAGCGCGAGCTACACTATGCCGGTCTTAATTTTTTTATCCCCGTACTCACGGTTATATCGTACATAGACGATTCCGTCTGCCGCGGGGAATGGGCGTTCCTAGCAAGAGGGAGGGTGATTGACGGCCGGCTCTGGCACGTCACGCTCCCCGAAGACAGCCGGAGTAGGTCTCGGCTCTTCACGGCGCCTGCGCACAGGCTATGCGCAGGCGCCGTGAAGAGCCAAGCCTATTTCGGCTATTTCCGGAGAAGCGTGACGTGCCACGGCCGGCCGTCAATCACCTTCCCTGTCCATAGGAACGCCCATTCCCCGGAATCTTCTATGTACGCTATAACAGTGAGTACGGGGGAAAAAAAATTAAGACCGGCATAGTGTAGCTCGCGCTACTATGCCGGATTTAATGCTAGAGGGAAAAAACATTTTTTTTTTTTTTTTATATAGGGTGAACCCCCGCTTTAAATAAAAGATATTTGTTTATATATTGCTTTTATTATGTTTATTTTATTGTTTGTAGCGAGTGCTTTTCTTATGTTTTCTTTGCATTGTAATACTTTACATTTCCTAAATAAAAGAATGCAAAAAATAAAAATATATATATATGTAGAAGAATACATATTGAGCTAAATTGATGAAGACATTTTATTTTTTTTTACATTTTTTTATTGGCTATGTTTTATAGCAGAAAGTAAAAAATATTGGGGCAGATTCTCGTAGATCGGCGTAAATGTCGGCGGGCGTAACGTATCTCATTTACGTTACGCCGCTGCAAGTTTTACAGGCAAGTGCAGTATTCACAAAGCACTTGCTCCGTAAGTTGCGGCGGCGTAGCGTAAATAGGCCGGCGTAAGCCCGCTTAATTTAAATGTGGAAGATGTGGGCGTGTTTTATGTAAATTTATTGTGACCCCACGTAAATTACGCTTTTTCCGAACGGCGCATTGGCCATCCGTGAAAGTATCCCAGTGCGCATGCTTCAAATGACGCTGCAAAGACTCATTGGTTTCGACGTGAACGTAACTTACGCCCAGCCCCATTCACAGACAACTTATGCAAACAACGTAAAACGTGAAAAATTTGATGCGGTCCCGACGTCCATACTTAACATTGGCTGCGCCTCCTATAGCAGGGGTAACTATACGCCGGAAAAAGCCTAAGGTAAACGACGTAAGAAAATGCACCGGGCAAACGTACATTTCTGAATCGGCGTATCTACCTAATTTGCATATTCGACGCGTAAATATACGGAAGCGCCACCTAGTGGCCAGCGTAAAATTGCAACTAAGATACGACGGCGTAAGAGACTTACGCCGGTCGGATCTTAGTCAAATCTATGCGTAACTGATTCTAAGAATCAGGCGCATAGATACGACGCCGCACACTCAGAGATACGCCGTCGTATCTCCTACCTGAATCTGGCCCATAGTTTTTTTATAAAAAATTGTCTTTTTTTGTTTATAGCGCAATAAATTAAAAACTCAGAGGTGGTCAAATACCACCAAAAGTAAGTTTATGGGAAAAAAGGACCAAAATTTTATTTGGATACAGCGTTGCATGACTGCGCAATTGTTAGTTACTATAACGCAGTGCCGTATCGCAAAAAATGGGTAAATCTTTCGGAGGTCAAGTTTAACATTGCATCGCACCACAATGCATGGTGCTGCAGTGCATTGCGGCTGCAGCTTCACTGTACAATGCATTCATGGGCTGTTCATAGCAATGGGGCCCCACATGGAGCGGGTGCCCTGCGTTGTGACAATGCGCGTTTTAGTGCATGAGCCCTTCATTTTTTTATTACCATTGAAGTCTGATTGAAGCGTCCCTCGTGTGTATGGCCGCCATAACGAAATGAAGCGCGGCTCTCATAACCTCTCTGCTCCTCCCCTCCTGCTGGGAGTCCATCTGGGAAAATCTATGGAAATATCACAGCTAAAATAAATTACACGGTGTGCACATGTGTGCCCGTCCCCCTCATTGCGGGTCAGTGTTGGGTGACACCTCAGAGTGCTCACATAGGGAGGATGGCGAGGAGCAGGGCACAGACACCGGATCCCCGGCACAGACACCGGATCCCCGGCACAGACACCGGATCCCCGGCACAGCTAATGTCACACTCTGGCAGCTCCCCGGGAATGAGACCGGCAGCTGTGCGTCTATGTCCTGTAATAACAGCTGTGCAGGGAGACTCCGGCGCTGGTGACAGAACGAGGGGCGTATTTACAAAGAAAATCGTCCAGCCATTCGCCTTGCGAAACTGCGTGGGCTTTAGAAGAATAGCATGCTACCACTAGGCAGCCGCCTAGGGGCGCCCGGCCACTGGTGTTCCTACTCTCTTCTCTCTGTAGCAAGCAACTAAGTCTCCGCATCAGCAGACAGTCGCCGCTCCGATCGCACATAGTGTCAGAGGCGCAGTGGCAGCAGAGGACTGTGTCTGTGTCCCGACTCCCAAATGAATGGAAGAAAGCAAACATTCATTGATGGGCACTGGTGAGGCTGCATTGATGGGCACAGGTAGGCTGCATTGATGGGCACTGATGAGGCTGCATTGATGGGCACAGGTAGGCAGCTTTGATGGGCACTGGTGATTCTGCATTGATGGGCACAGGTAGGCAGCTTTGATGGGCACTGGTGATTCTGCATTGATGGGCACAGGTAGGCAGCTTTGATGGGCGCTGGTGAGGCTGCATTGATGGGCACAGGTAGGCAGCTTTGATGGGCAATGGTGATTCTGCATTGATGGGCACAGGTAGGCAGCTTTGATGGGCACTGGTGATTCTGCATTGATGGGCACAGGTAGGCTGCATTGATGGGCACAGGTAGGCAGCTTTGATGGGCAATGGTAATTCTGCATTGATGGGCACAGGTAGGCAGCTTTGATGGGCAATGGTGATTCTGCATTGATGGGCACAGGTAGGCAGCTTTGATGGGCAATGGTGATTCTGCATTGATGGGCACAGGTAGGCAGCTTTGATGGGCAATGGTGATTCTGCATTGATGGGCACAGGTAGGCTTCTTTGATGGGCACAGGTAGGCTGCTTTGAAGGGGACCGGTGAGGCTGCATTGATGGGCACAGGTAGGCTGCATTGATGGGCGCTAGTGAGGCTGCATTGATGGGCACAGGTAGGCAGCTTTGATGGGCACTGGTGATTCTGCATTGATGGGCACAGGTAGGCTGCATTGATGGGCACAGGTAGGCTGCATTGATGGACACTGGTGAGGCTGCATTGATGGGCACAGGTAGGCTGCATTGATGGGCACTGGTGAGGCTGCATTGATGGGCACAGGTAGGCTGCTTTGATGGGCACTGGTGAGGGTGCATTGATGGACGCAGGTAGGGTGCATTGATGGCCGCTGGTGAGGCTGCATTGATGGGCACAGGTAGGCTGCTTTGATGGGCACTGTTGAGGCTGCATTGATGGGCACAGGTAGGCTGCATTGATGAGTGCTGGTGAGGCTGCATTGATGGGCACAGGTAGGCTGCATTGATGGGCGCTGGTGAGGCTGCATTGATGGGCGCATCTATGGAGTTATTACCCTAGAATAGAAAGCATGTAAGGACCTTTACTACAGAACACCTCCCCTTCCCCTTATCTTATTAATCATCATATTGCATCTATGGAGGAGCAGCATTGTGACCCTATAATAGAAAGTGTGCAAGAACACCTCCCCCTCTCCTCATCTCCGTAACATGGAAGGGAGGTGTTCTGTAGTATACGGAACATATGAGAACAATGCTAACTGACTGCAGTCGACACAAGAGTGTACAGGAAGTTCTCAGCTCACTCGATTTCTGGCAGGATCAACAGGTAATGTTTAAGTTCAAGTACCTTACACCAGCTCCAATCAAATGCAAACTGTACACATTACAACCCGATTTTTCTTAAAGCTCCCCACACACCTTACAATCTGATTGGACAATCTCCTTTCACTCTGCAAGGTCCTGCCTGATTGGACAGATTAAGGTTGAGTGTGCGGTCAGATTGGAACATGTATGGTGGCCCCTAGGATGTATATACAGTGTTGTTGATGAGTTCAGATGCTTTGATGTGGTCGACTTTACGATTGAAAGTTGCTTGTTAGCGGTTGGAGAAGAAGCCGGAATTGCGGTGTTGGGATCTTTCGGCACGGGAAGGTTGGTGTTCGGCGTGGAAGATCGATGACGACATAAGAGGTGAGCATACAAACCAGGAGTTACGTTTACATAAGGGAGGGGTGGTGCTATGGAGAGGGGTGGGGGAGGGCATCGCACTCAGCGCTGGGAGCCGACTCGCTGAAAATCAAGATGCCGGGGTGAGTGGCGGCTGGTACTCAGAATTTTTTTTTGGGGGGGGCAAACAAACTGAAAAAAAAAACACAGCAATTGCAGCCACTGTACCCATCAATTGCTGCCAGTGTGCCCCATCAATTGCTACCAGTGTGCCCCATCAATTGCGGCCAGTGTGCCCCATCAATTGCTGCCAGTGTGCCCCATCAATTGCTGCCAGTGTGCCCCATCAATTGCCGCCAGTGTGCCCCATCAATTGCCGCCAGTGTGCCCTATCAATTGCTAGCAGTGTGCCCCATCAATTGCCGTCAGTGTGCCCCATCAATTGTCACTACTGTGCCCATCAATTACCGCTACTGTGCCCCATCAAATGCTGTCAGTGTGCCCATCAATTGTCGCTACTGTGCCCATCAATTACCGCTACTGTGCCCCATCAAATGCTGTCAGTGTGCCCATCAATTGCCGCTACTGTGCCCCATCAATTGCCGCTACTATGCCCCATCAAATGCTGCCAGTGTGCTCCATCAATTGCAGCTACTGTGCCCCATCAATTGCCGCCAGTGTGCCGCATCAATTGCTGCTACTGTGCCCCATCAATTGCTGCTACTGTGCCCCATCAATTGCTGCTACTGTGCCCCATCAATTGCCGCTACTATGCCCCATGAAATGCTGCCAGTGTGCTCCATCAATTGCAGCTACTGTGCCCCATCAATTGCCGCCAGTGTCCTGCATCAATTGCCGCTACTGTGCCCCATCAATTGCTGCTACTGTGCCCCATCAATTGCTGCTACTGTGCCCCATCAATTGCCGCCACTGTGCCCCATCAATTGCTGCTACTGTGCCCCATCAATTGCTGCTACTGTGCCCCATCAAATGCTGTCAGTGTGCCCATCAATTGCCGCTACTGTGCCCCATCAATTGCCGCTACTATGCCCCATCAAATGCTGCCAGTGTGCTCCATCAATTGCAGCTACTGTGCCCCATCAATTGCCGCCAGTGTGCCGCATCAATTGCTGCTACTGTGCCCCATCAATTGCCGCCAGTGTGCCACATCAATTGCTGCTACTGTGCCCCATCAATTGCCGCCAGTGTGCCGCATCAATTGCCGCCAGTGTGCCGCATCAATTGCCGCCAGTGTGCCGCATCAATTGCCGCCAGTGTGCCCCATCAATTGCCGCCAGTGTGCCCCATCAATTGCTGCTACTGTGCCCCATCAATTGCCGCCAGTGTGCCGCATCAATTGCCGCCAGTGTGCCGCATCAATTGCCGCTAGTGTGCCCCATCAATTGGCGCTACTGTTCCCCATCAAATGCCGCCAGTGTGCCCCATCAAATGCTGCCAGTGTGCCCCATCAATTGCCGCTACTGTGCCCCATCAATTGCCGCCAGTGTGCCCATCATATGCTGCCAGTGTGCATCCACACTTACAGTACCTGTCTCTGCGCTGTCTTCCACGCTCCAAGTCCTCCATGTCTTCTCCCGTCCTCTTCCTGTCCTTTGCTATGATAGGCGTCCAATCACAGAGCCTGTCGCTTCAGCCAATCCGGTGACAGGTAACCAGACCCCAGCACCTGAATGGTTGAGAGGCGGGTCAGTGTTAGGGAAGTGATTTATTCACTTCCCTAACACAACACTGTGTAAACAGCGAAAGCACAGCATTGTGCCCGCTGTTTACCAATCTGGAAGCCTATTAGAGCCTAATAGCTGGATTCAGAGACAGTTACGCCGGCGTATCAGTAGATACGCCGTCGTATCAGTAGATACGCCGTCGTAACTCTGAATCTACGCCGTCGTAAATTTAAGCGTATTCTGGAAACCAGATACGCTTAAATTAGGCTAAGATACGAGCGGCGTAAGTCTCCTACGCCGTCGTATCTTAGGGTGCATATTTACGCTGGCCGCTAGGTGGCGCTTTCATCGATTTCAGCGTAGAATATGCAAATGAGCAAGATACGCCTATTTACGAACGTACGTGCGCCCGTCGCAATTAGTTACGCCGTTTACGTAAGAGATACGCCGGCGTAAAGATAAAGCTGCTCCCTAGGTGGCGCAGCCCATGCAAGGTATGGACGTCGGAAAAAGCCTATCTTTTTACGTAGTTTGCGTAAGTCGTGCGCGAATAGGGTTGTGCGTAAGTTACGTCACGTCGTAGGCAGTGTTCGACATATCTTAGGCATTCTATCCGATGCATGCGCACTGGGATTCTTTCAGGAACGGCGCATGCGCCGTTCGTAAAAAACGTCAATCACGTCGGGTCACCAGTCATTAACATAAAACATGCCCCCCTGTTCCACATTTGAATTAGGCGCGCTTAGGCCGGCCCATTTACGCTATGCCGCCGTAACTTAGGAGGCAAGTGCTTTGTGAATAAAGCACTTGCCTCTCTGACTTACGGCGGCGTAGCGTAAATACGATACGCTACGCCGGGTCACAAATAAGCCGCCCTACCTGAATCTGGCCCAAAGGCTCTAATCAGGCGCTTCCAAAAAAAATAAAACGCTGCTGTAATTCAGATGCCCGGCGCCCGACAAGGGGGCAGCAGCGGCGATAATAGATACATTTATGCAATGCATGAATCTATCAATTGGTGATAGACAGTGCAG
>NC_053489.1:40695385-40709562 GCF_905171775.1 Rana temporaria | reverse complement strand
AAAACAGTTTTTTCTGCTAGAAAATTACTTAAAACCCCCAAACATTATATATTTTTTTTTTCTAACACCCTAGAGAATAAAATGACGGTCATCGCAATACATTTTGTAACACCGTATTTGCGCAGCAGTCTTACAAGCGCACTTTTTTTGGAAAAAATTCACTTTTTTGAATTAAAAAATAAGACAACAATAAATTTGGCCCAATTTTTTTATATATTGTGAAAGATAATGTTACGCCGAGTAAAATGATACCCAACATGTCACGCTTTAAAATTGCGCCCGCTCGTGGCATGGCGTCAAACTTTTACCCTTAAAAATCTAGATAGGCAACGTTTAAAAAATTCTATAAGTTGCATTTTTTGAGCTACAGAGTAGCTCTAGGGCTATAATTATTGCTCTCGCTCTAACGATCGCGACGATACCTCACTTGTGTGATTTGAACACCGTTTTCATATGCGGGCACTACTCGCGTATGCGTTCGCTTCTGCGCGCGAGCTCGTCAGGACGGGGCGCTTTAAAACATTTTTTTTTTGTTTTCTTATTTAATTTTATTGATTTTATTATTTTTTACACTAAAATATAAAAAATAAAAAAAATTATCACTTTTATTCCTATTACAAGGAATGTAAACATCCCTTGTAATAGAAAAAAGCATGACAGGTCCTCTTAAATATGAGATCTGGGGTCAAAAAGACCTCAGATCTCATATTTAGGCTTTAATGCAAAAAAAAAAAAAAAAAAAAGGAAAATTTGTCATTTAAAAAAATGACAAAAAAAAAATTGTCTCTTTAAGAGGCTGGGCGGGACTGACGTTTTGACGTCACTTCCGCCCAGCAGAGCTATGAGGACGGGTGGGGGCCATCTTGCCCTCACTCAAGTCCTCACTCTCCAGGCGGCAGCATCGGATCTTCTCTGCCGCTACCGACGGCTCCGGTAAGCGGCGGAGGGCGCGGAAAAGCGGCGGGAGGGGGGGCCCTCTCCCGCCACCGATAACGGCGATCTCGCGGCGAATCCGCCGCGGAGACCGCCGTTATCGTTTACACGGCCGCCCGCTGAAAACATGGATATCTCAGTTGTGGCAGCAGCTGCTGCCGTTACTGAGATATCCATGTTTAAAAAGAGGACGTACATTTACAATACGCGGGTCGGGAAGTAGTTAAAAATATTGAAAGTGGCAGACATACACCATACAATCTGGCCCGGATTCAGGTAGATTTGCCCCTTATTTACGGAGGCGCAGGGCAGCGTTTTTGCCCTGCGCCCCCGCAAATTTACTGCGCTACCCGCGATTCACGGACCAGTAGCTCCGTAAATTGCGTGTGCGCTGTGTAAACTTGCCCTGCGTAAGGGCGCCTAATGTAAATGATCCAGTAGGGGGCGGGAATCATTTAAATTAGGCGCGCTCCCGCGCCGAGCGTAGAGCGCATGCTCCGTCGGGAAACTTTCCCGACGTGCATTGCGGCAAATGACGTCGCAAGGACGTCATTTGCTTCAAAGTGAACGTGAATGGCGTCCAGCGCCATTCACGAATCACTTACGCAAATTACGTAAAATTCGAACGTCGCGACGCGGGAACGACGGGTATACTTTAGCATTGGCTGCCCCTGCTATTAGAAGGGGCAGCCTTACGCTAAACACGCCGTACGGAAACGACGTAAATTGCGTACGCAGGGCTCGCTCAACATTGTGAATCGGTGTTAGTATGCAATTTGCATACTATACGCTGATCACAATGGGAACGCCCCCTAGCGGTCATCGCAAGAATGCAGCCTAGATATGCGTGGCATAAGAGCCTTATGCCACGCAGGCTGCAGTCGGCGTTACGATGTTCCTGAATCAGGAGCATTCGTAACGCCGGGGCAAGTAAGCAATTGCGCTGTGTAACCTATGGTTACACAGGCGCAATTGCTACTTGAATCTGGGCCTCTGATTGTACATTCCCCTACAGATCCCCAATACGATCAACTGTGCAGTATATATATACTTTGATTTTGCATTTCCACCTGCAGGGGGCGCACGCTTGCTGCTTCAGCTGTGAATATGCAGATCTTTGGGGGCCGGGCACTCGATGTTCTCCAGCATCGTCTGTAAAGAACACAGAATGACGATTTGCCTATGTAAACAAGGCAGATCTCCGTTCAAACACGGGGGAAGGGATGGATTATGTGTTCCTGCAAAGCAGGGGATAAAATCCATCTCTTCCCCTAGTAAAAGCAGCACATACAGTACACACAAGAACTGGCTAGGCACACAGTTATCCCTTTGATCGCCCCTGATGTTTAACCCCTTCCCAGCCAGTGAGAGTGCATATTTTTAGCACTGATCACTGTATTAGTGTCACTGCTTCAGACAATGTGTCAAAAGTCTCACTTAGGCCCGGATTTACATACATTGGCGCATATTTATGCCGGCGTAGCGTATCCAATATAAGCTACGCCGACGTAGCGCAGAGAGGCAAGCACCAAATTCACAAAGCACTTGCCTCCCAAACTGCGCTGGGTTCTCTCGGCGTAAGCCGGCGTAGGTGGAAGTGGGCGTGAGCCATGCTAATGAGGCGTAACCCCATGCAAATGATGGGCCGAATGCCATACAAGTACTTAAAACCGTCCCGTGGACTTATCCCAGTGCGCATGCTCAGAATCACGTCGGAACTACTCCCTAAGATACGACGGATCACTGCCTACGACGTGAATGTAACCTACGCCCAGCCCTATTCACATACAACGTAAACGATGTAAAATACGACGGCTGTGTTCCCTGGTCCATACCTTTGCATGAGTTGAGCCTCAAAGAAAGACGAAAAAGTAAAATTTTAAATGTATTTTTTATTTATTTATTTTAAAATTATTTTCTATTATTATTTTATTTACCTTATTATTATTTCATCGTTTATTTATTTATTCTTAGATTTTTCAAACTTTAATTATATTAATTGTATTGTTTGTAGCGAGTGCTTTTCATATGTTTTCTTTGCATTGTAATACTTGAAATGTCTTAAATAAAAGATATTCGTTTATATATTACTTTTATTATATTTATTTTATTGTTTGTAGCGAGTGCTTTTCATATGTTTTCTTTGCATTGTAATACTTGAAATGTCTAAAATAAAAGATATTTGTTTATATATTGCTTTTATTATATTTATTTTATTGTTTGTAGCAAGTGCTTTTCACGTGTTTTCTTTGCATTGTAATAATTTAAATTTCTTAAATAAAAGATATTCATTTATATATTACTTTTATTATATTTATTTTATTGTTTGTAGCAAGTGCTTTTTGTATGTTTTCTTTGCATTGTAATACTTTACATTTCTTAAATAAAAGAATGCAAAAAAAAAATATATATATATATATAGCAGAATACATATTGAGCTAAATTGATGAAGACATTTTATTTTTTTTACATTTTTTTATTGGATATGTTTTATAGCAGAAAGTAAAAAATATAGGGCCAGATTCATGTAGATTTGCGGCAGCGTATCGTATTCCGTTTACGTTAGGCTGCCGCAAGTTTCCAGCGACGTGTGTAACGTACTTTCGTATTCCCGGACATCTTAAGCAAAAAAAAAAAAAATTTTGAAATTCGACGCGGGAACGACGGCCATACTTTAACATGGCTGGTCTAAATCTAAGCCATGAAATAGCAGGCTTAAGATTGCGACGGGAAAAACCGACTAACGACGACGTAAGAGAATGCGACGAACGCGCGTATCTTCGTGGATCGCCGTAAACAGCTAATTTGCATGCCCGACGCTGGAAAACAACGCAAACTCCACCCAGCGGCCGCCGGAGAATTACACCTACGATCCGAAGGCGTATGAAGCCATACGCCTGTCAGATCTATGCCAAAAGCCGTCTTACCTTGTTTTGTGAATTCCAAATCAAGATACGACGCGGCAAATTTGAAAATACGCTGGCGTATTTCTGCTGTGAATCTGGGCCATAGTTTTTTTATTCAAAATTCTCGTTCTTTTTTTGTTTATAGCGCAAAAAAATTTAAATTCAGAGGTGATGAAATACTTCACCAAAAGTAAGTTTATGGGAAAAAAGGACCAAAATGTTATTTGGATACAGCGTTGCACGACTGCGCAATTGTCAGTTAATATAACGCAGTGCCGTATCGCAAAAAATGGGTAAATCTTCCGGAGGTCAAGTTTAACAATGCATCGCACCACAATGCATGGTGCTGCAGTGCATTGCGGCTGCAGCTTCACTGTACAATGCATTCATGGGCTGTTCATAGCAATGGGGCCCCTCATAGAGCGAGTGCCCTGCGTTGTGACAATGCGCGTTTTAGTGGACGAGCCCTTCATTTTTGATTGAAGCGTCCCGTGTGTATGGCCGTCGTAACGAAATGAAGTGCGTCTCTCATAACCTCTCTGCTCCTCCCCTCCTGCTGGGAGTCCATCTGGGAAAAGTCTCTATGGAAATATCACGGCTAAAATAAATGCACGGTGTGCACATGTGTGCCCGTCCCCCTCATTGCGGGTCAGTGTTGGGTGACACCTCAGAGTGCTGACATAGGGAGGATGGCGAGGAGCAAGGCGCAGACACCGGATCCCCGGCACAGACACCGGATCCCCGGCACAGCTGATGTCACACTCTGGCAGCTCCCCGGGAATGAGACCGGCAGCTGTGCGTCTATGTCCTGTAATAACAGCTGTGCAGGAAGACTCCAGCGCTGGTGACAGAACGAGGGGCGTATTTACAAAGAAAATTGTCCAGCCATTCGCCTTGTGAAACTGCGCGGGCTTTAGAAGAATAGCATGCTACCACTAGGCAAACTAGCCAGCCGCCTAGGGTGCACTTCTGCCTAGGGCGCCCGGCCACTGGGGTTCCTACTCTCTTCTCTCTGCAGCAAGCAACTGAGTCTCAGCATCAGCAGGCAGTCGCCGCTCGGATCGCACATAGTGTCAGAGGCGCAGTGGCAGCGGAGGACTGTGTCTGTGTCCCAACTCCCAAATGAATGGAAGAAAGCAAACATTCATTGATGGGCACTGTTGAGCTGCATTGATGGGCACTGGTGAGGCTGCATTGATGGGCACAGGTAGGCTGCATTGATGGGCGCTGATGAGGCTGCATTGATGGGCACAGGTAGGCAGCTTTGATGGGCACTGGTGATTCTGCATTGATGGGCACAGGTAGGCAGCTTTGATGGGCACTGGTGATTCTGCATTGATGGGCACAGGTAGGCAGCTTTGATGGGCGCTGGTGATTCTGCATTGATGGGCACAGGTAGGCAGCTTTGATGGGCACTGGTAATTCTGCATTGATGGGCACTGGTGATTCTGCATTGATGGGCACAGGTAGGCTGCATTGATGGGCGCTGGTGAGGCTGCATTGGAAGGGAGTCACCGCTCCAGGTGGGTCTTGTAAGCAATTTAGGAACTTCTCAGGAAACCAAGGTGCTGGCAATGCACGAGGCAAATGTAGAATTTCAAAAAGGGGTGGACAGCCGCACTCTAAAGGAACTTCAAAAGTTGTCTTTATTGGTAAAAATGGACATGCATCACAAATACAGCCAAAGAAAGGGACAGCCAACGCGTTTCACACTGATTCAGTGCTTAGTCATGGCTCATGATGGGCACTGGTGAGGCTGCATTGATGGGCACTGGTGAGGCTGCATTGATGGGCACAGGTAGGCTGCATTGATGGGCACTGGTGAGGCTGCATTGATGGGCACAGGTAGGCTGCATTGATGGGCACTGTTGAGGCTGCATTGATGGGCACAGGTAGGCTGCATTGATGGGCGCTGGTGAGGCTGCATTGATGGGCGCATCTATGGAGTTATTACCCTAGAATAGAAAGCATGTAAGGACCTTTACTACAGAACACCTCCCCTTCCCCTTATCTTATTAATCATCATATTGCATCTATGGAGGAGCAGCATTGTGACCCTATAAAGTGTGCAAGAACACCTCCCCCTCTCCTCATCTCCGTAACATGGAAGGGAGGTGTTCTGTAGTATACGGAAAATATGAGAACAATGCTAACTGACTGCAGTCGACACAAGCAGAGAGTACAGGAAGTTCTCAGCTCACTTGATTTCCGGCAGGATCAACAGGTAATGTTTAAGTTCAAGCACCTTAAACCAGCTCCAATCAAGTGCAAACTGTACGCATTACAACCCGATTTTTCTTAAAGCTCCCCACACACCTTACAATCTGATTGGACAATCTCCTTTCACTCTGCAAGGTCCTGCCTGATTGGACAGATTAAGGTTGAGTGTGCGGTCAGATTGGAACATGTATGGTGGCCCCTGGGATGTATATACAGTGCTGATGTGTGCAGTTGCTTTGATGTGGTGGACTTTACGATTGAAAGTTGCTTGTGAGCGGTTGGAGAAGAAGCCGGAATTGCGGTGTTGGGATCTTTCGGCACGGGAAGGTTGGCGTTCGGCGTGGAAGATCGATGACGACATAAGAGGTGAGCATACAAACCAGGAGCTACGTTTACATAAGGGAGGGGTGGTGCTATGGAGAGGGTCAGTGTTACGGAGAGGGGTGGGGGAGGGCATCGCTCTCAGCGCTGGGAGCCGACTCGCTGAAAATCAAGATGCCGGGGTCAGTGGCGGCTGGTACTCAGAATTTGGGGGGGGCAAACAAACTGAAAAAAAAAACACAGCAATTGTAGCAACTGTGCCCATCAAACGCAGCTACTGTACCCATCAATTGCCGTCAGTGTGCCCCATCAATTGCCGTCAGTGTGCCCCATCAATTGCCGCCAGTGTGCCCCATCAATTGCCGCCAGTGAGCCCCATCAATTGTCGCTACTGTGCCCATCAATTACCGCTACTGTGCCCCATCAAATGCTGTCAGTGTGCCCATCAATTGCCGCTACTGTGCCCCATCAATTGCCGCTACTATGCCCCATCAAATGCTGCCAGTGTGCTCCATCAATTGCAGCTACTGTGCCCCATCAATTGCCGCCAGTGTGCCGCATCATTTGCCGCTACTGTGCCCCATCAATTGCTGCTACTGTGCCCCATCAATTGCTGCTACTGTGCCCCATCAATTGCCACCAGTGTGCCACATCAATTGCCGCCAGTGTGCCACATCAATTGCCGCCAGTGTGCCACATCAATTGCTGCCATTGTGCCACATCAATTGCCGCCAGTGTGCCCCATCAATTGCCGCCAGTGTGCCACATCAATTGTTGCTACTATGCCCATCAATTGCCGCTACTATGCCCCATCAAATGCTGCCAGTGTGCCCCATTAATTGCAGCTACTGTGCCCCATCAATTGCCGCCAGTGTGCCGCATCAATTGCCGCCAGTGTGCCCCATCAATTGCCGCTACTGTGCCCCATCAATTGCCGCCAGTTTGCCCCATCCATTGCCACCAGTGTGCCGCATCAATTGCCGCCACTGTGCCCCATCAATTGCCGCCAGTGTGCCCCATCAATTGCCGCCAGTGTGCCCCATCAATTGCCGCCAGTGTGCCACATCAATTGCCGCCAGTGTGCCCATCAATTGCCGCAAGTGTGCCCCATCAATTGCCGCCAGTGTGCCCCATCAATTGCCGCCAGTGTGCCACATCAATTGCCGCCAGTGTGCCCCATCAATTGCCGCCAGTGTGCCCCATCAATTGTCGCTACTGTGCCCATCAATTGCCGCTACTATGCCCCATCAAATGCTGCCAGTGTGCCCCATTAATTGCAGCTACTGTGCCCCATCAATTGCCGCCAGTGTGCCCCATCAATTGTCACTACTGTGCCCATCAATTACCGCTACTGTGCCCCATCAAATGCTGCCAGTGTGCCCATCAATTGCCGCTACTGTGCCCCATCAATTGTCGCCAGTGTGCCCCATAAATTGCCGCCAGTGTGCCCCATCAATTGCTGCTACTGTGCCCCATCAATTGCTGCTACTGTGCCCCATCAATTGCTGCCAGTGTGCATCCACCGCCGGGCTCTTACCTGTCTCTGCGCTGTCTTCCACGCTCCAAGTCCTCCATGTCTTCTCAGGTCCTTTGCTATGATAGGCGTCCAATCACAGTGCCTGTCGCTTCAGCCAATCAGGTGACAGGTAACCAGACCCGAGCACCTGAATGGTTGAGAGGTGGGTCAGTGTTAGGAAAGCGATCTATTCACTTCCCTAACACAACACTGTGTAAACAGCGAAAGCACAGCATTGCGCCCGCTGTTTACTAATTTGGAAGCCTGTTAGAGCCTATGGCTCTAATCAGGCGCTTCCAAAAAAATAAAACGCTGCTGTAATTCAGATGCCCGGCGCCCGACAAGGGGGTAGCAGCGGCGATAATAGATACATTTATGCAATGCATGAATCTATCAATTGGTGATAGACAGGTGGCAGGAAAGAGGGGGCGGCGCTCCTGCACTCTTTATGGACGCACCGCCACTGGCCGGGTTCAAACCGCCTGAACATCGTCTTGTGTGCGAACAGATTTCCTCTGCAAATTTCAGACACTGATAACGACGGATCCGCCAACCTGCCTCCAATGGTTCTTGGGGCCCCCCTCTCCATGCAATTTTGCTCTCCACCTGCCTGCACACCATGGACTGGGGTAGTGAGGGGGCGCATCAATAGACAGAAAACTCCTAGGGATCCTAGAATTCCTGGGATCAGTGGCAGTGCCTGGGGGAGGGGAGGGTGTGATCAATGGCAATGCTGATTTTTTACCGACTACCAATATAATGAGAAGTTTCAACAATGGCAACCAATGTAATAGGGGCTTACACTGACCACCAATGTAATAGAAGCATTTACAGTAACCACCAATATAAGGAGGGGGACCTTCACACTGACCGCCAATATAAGGAGGGGGACCTTCACACTGACCACCAATATAAGGAGGGGGACCTTCATACTGACCGCCAATATAAGGAGGGGGACCTTCACACTGACCGCCAATATAAGGAGGGGGACCTTCACACTGACCACCAATATAAGGAGGGGGACCTTCATACTGACCGCCAATATAAGGAGGGGGACCTTCACACTGACCACCAATATAAGGAGGGGGACCTTCACACTGACCGCCAATATAAGGAGGGGGACCTTCACACTGACCGCCAATATAAGGAGGGGGACCTTCACACTGACCGCCAATATAAGGAGGGGGACCTTCACACTGACCACCAATATAAGGAGGGGGACCTTCATACTGACCGCCAATATAAGGAGGGGGACCTTCACACTGACCACCAATATAAGGAGGGGGACCTTCACACTGACCACCAATATAAGGAGGGGGACCTTCACACTGACCGCCAATATAAGGAGGGGGACCTTCATACTGACCACCAATATAAGGAGGGGGACCTTCACACTGACCACCAATATAAGGAGGGGGACCTTCACACTGACCACCAATATAAGGAGGGGGACCTTCACACTGACCGCCAATATAAGGAGGGGGACCTTCATACTGACCGCCAATATAAGGAGGGGGACCTTCATACTGACCGCCAATATAAGGAGGGGGACCTTCACACTGACCACCAATATAAGGAGGGGGACCTTCACACTGACCGCCAATATAAGGAGGGGGACCTTCACACTGACCGCCAATATAAGGAGGGGGACCTTCACACTGACCACCAATATAAGGAGGGGGACCTTCACACTGACCACCAATATAAGGAGGGGGACCTTCACACTGACCGCCAATATAAGGAGGGGGACCTTCATACTGACCACCAATATAAGGAGGGGGACCTTCACACTGACCACCAATATAAGGAGGGGGACCTTCACACTGACCACCAATATAAGGAGGGGGACCTTCATACTGACCACCAATATAAGGAGGGGGACCTTCACACTGACCACCAATATAAGGAGGGGGACCTTCATACTGGCCACTAGTGTGAATAAAAGGATTGTACACCAGGGCCCAATGTAATGAGAAGATTTACAATGACCACCAATGTAATAGGAGCATTCACAGTAACAACCAATGTAAGGAGGGATTTACACTGACCACCAATGTAACTGAGACATTTAGCCTGTATTTACATTTGTGTGTGCCGGGAACGCATGCAAAATTGCTTTCCTGACACCACAGAAACGTGCTGCCCTTTAGCAGATACACAGCAGTGCCATTATTATTAATGATACCCTCACACATCCACTGGCAAGTGCTGTGCAACCGTGTGTATTTTGTGTGCATTTTGTGTGCATTTTGTGTGTATTTTGTGTGTATTTTGAGTGTATTTTGTGTGTATTTTGAGTGTATTTTGTGTGTATTTTGTGTGTATTTTGAGTGTATATTGTGTGTATTTTGAGTGTATTTTGTGTGTATTTTGTGTGTATTTTGAGTGTATATTGTGTGTATATTGTGTGTATTTTGTGTGTATTTTGAGTGTATATTGTGTGTATTTTGTGTGTATTTTGAGTGTATATTGTGTGTATTTTGTGTGTATTTTGAGTGTATATTGTGTGTATTTTGTGTGTATTTTGAGTGTATTTTGAAAAAGTGTTAGGGACTTTCTTCCGCATAGAGCAGCCCAATAATTGGGCTTCCCTACATGCGACCTCCATCTTTATCCACCCTGGCCCAGATTCAAGAAGCAATTGCGCCTGTGTAGCCATAGGTTACGCAGCGCAATTGCTTACTTGCTCCGGCGTTACGAATGCTCCTGATTCAGGAACATCGTAACGCCGACTGCAGCCTAAAATCTGCGTGGCATAAGGCTCTTATGCCACGCTGATTTTAGGCTGCATTCTTGCGATGACCGCTAGGGGGCGCTCCCATTGTGATCAGCGTATAGTATGCAAATTGCATACTAACACCGATTCACAATTGCTGCGCGGGCCCTGCGTACGCAAGTTACGTCGTTTCCGTACGGCGTGCTTAGCGTAAGGCTGCTCCTGCTAATAGCAGGCGCAGCCAATGCTAAGGATACCCGTCGTTCCCGCGTCGCGAAATTTGAAATCTACGTCGTTTGCGTAAGTGATTTGTGAATGGCGCTGGACGCCATTCACGTTCACTTTGAAGCAAATGACGTCCTTGCGACGTCATTTGCCGCAATGCACGTCGGGAAAGTTTCCCGATGGAGCATGCGCTCTACGCTCGGCGCGGGACCGTGCCTAATTTAAATGATTCCCGCCCCGGCGGGATCATTTACATCGCGCGCGCTTACGCCGGGCAGTTTTGCCGGCGCGCCCTCGCAATTTACGGAGCTACTGCTCCGTGAATCGAGGGCAGCGCAAATTATTTGCGGGGGCGTAGGGCAAAATCGTTACCCTGTGCCTCCGCAAATAATGCGCAAGTCGTACCTGAATCCGGGCCTATGTGTGTATTTTGAGTGTATTTTGTGTGTATTTTGAGTGTATTTTGAAAAAGTGTTAGGGACTTTCTTCCGCATAGAGCAGCGCATTTAAATAATTGGGCTTCCCTACATGCGACCTCCATCTTTATCCACCCTGTCAGTACACCTTTGCATCCTAAAACCCCTGCTACACTCTGCACCCCAAACCTCCCCCATCCTCTCCACTCCATCCCTCCACCCTTTTACTCTTCATGCCTCCTCTGCTCATCTTTGCACCCACCTTCCATACATCCTCTCCTTGCCCACCTGTGCACCCAAACTGCAATTCCTTCCCTGCCTACCTCTGCGTGCCCCACACTACCCCCCCCCCCCCCCCCAATTTGCTTACCTTTGCAGAACAGGCTGATGTTAGACTTAATGACCACAGCTGTAGGCAGGACATTCAAGCTTGCCCCTTTATCTCCCCAGCCAGTGGGCAGCATTCAGTATAGGTGATGGTGGATATGACCTCAGAGGGGTATGATATACATATGAATGCCACCTCTATTTACATATAAATGACGGTTATTTACATGTAAACACAGGGTCTGCAGGTGAGTCATCTGTACACAACAATAAGTCAGAGCTGGGCAGCATTAGTAGAAGCACTTCACACTGAGATATTGGGACACGGCACAGGACTAAAGCTTCAAGGGACAAGGAAATTTAAACCGGGATAGTTGGCAAGTATGAGGTAGCTGCTTTGGGTCCCACAACAATGACAGGGCCCAGGGCAGCTACCCCTTTTGCCCTTTCTTAAAGCAGGGTCGGTGCTACCACTAGGAAAAGGAGGCAGCCGTCTAGGGGCACCCGGCTGCTGGTTTCTCTCTGCGTCTTCATGCTCTGTAGGCTACAGCATGTAACTAACTCAGTCTCAGGCAGCTGCTCCATCCGACTGGTAGTGTAATTCGAGGCACAGCGCAGCACTTGAGCCAGCGCTAGAGGAAGCAGAGCTTCCTGTATAGTGGCGCCTTCTGTCACATGGGCAGGGCAAAGGGGGTGGAGTCAGGGGTGGGGCCAATGGGGCGGCAAAATTAGGTTTTCGCCGAGGGTGTCAAAAATCCTTGCCCTGCCTTAAAGAAGACCTTGACTGGTGGAGAGAGGGGTGCTCTAGATCCATCATTGTAATTCAGGTATATGGTGGCCATAGATGGGGTGAGGAGATGGGATCAACATTTCCCCAATTCAACGTCTCCAAAAACTTGTTTACACATTTTGGCGACCAGATTCTCAAAGAGTTACACCGGCGTATCAGTAGATACGCTGATGTAACTCCGAATCTAAGCCCGTCGTATGTCTAAATGTATTCTCAAACTGAGATACACTTAAACATGCCTAAGATACGACGGCCTGCACCGTCGTATCTTAGGGTGCAATATTTACGTTGGCCGCTAGGTGGCGCGTCCATTGAGGTCGGTGTAGAATATGCTAATGAGTAGTTACGCCGATTCACGAACGTACTCTTGCCCGTCGCAGTAAAGATACGCCGTTTCCGTAAGCAACACGCGGCTTAAAGAGAAACATGCCCCCTAGGTGGCGTATCCTATGTTAAGTATGGCCGTCGTTCCCGCGTCAAAATTTTTAAATTTAACGTCATTTGCGTAACTCGTCCGTGAATAGGGCTGGACGTCAATTACGTTCAGGTCGAAACCAATGACGTCCTTGTGACGTCATTTAGCGCAATGCACGTCGGGAAATTTTAGGGATGGCGCATGCGCATTAGGTTTGGCGCGGGAACGCGCCTAATTTAAATGCTCTACGCCCCCTACCCGGCTGATTTGAATTACGCGGGCTTGCGCCGGGGGACTTGCGCTACGCCGCCGCAACTTTACAGGCAAGTGCTTTGTGAATCAAGCACTTGCCCGTAAAACTTGCGGCGGCGTAACGTAAATGAGATATGTTACGCCGCCGCAGATCTACGTGAATCTGGCCCTATATATACATTTTGAGGGATAGGGCCACTTGATAGATCTATATTGGCGCTTATTCACATATGCTAGCCATAGATAGGAGAAGATGAGATGAATATTTTCCTGATCAAACATTTCCTATATCTTGGTGGGGAGAGGGGTGCTCTAGGTCTGTATTGGTTCTTATTCAGGTATGGTGGCCTATAGATTGGGCGAGGAGATGGGAGTAATATCTATTTCATATATATTGGAGGAGGTGCTAGATACATCTGGCTTGACGCCTATTCAGGTGCTAGTCATAGATGGTGCGAGGAGATGGCCTCAAAATACAGTACATATATATGTATATATATATATATATATATATATATATATATATATATATATATATATATATATATATATATATATATATATATATATATATATATATTTGGGGGGTGTCAACATTTCTAAATTGAAGACCTCAGAAAAAGCATTTATATTTCATATGTTTTTTTAGGGGGGATGTGTGCTAGATCTGTTTGTGCTCTGGTGTGGAAGAAGAGAGAAAGAATAGAAGAGAAAGAAGAGAAAAGAGAGTGAGAAGTAAGAGAGAAAAAAGAGAAGATCATTTTTTTGGGGGGGAGGTAGATGCTCTAGATTTGTCTTGGACTTTATTCAGCTATGCTGCCCATGGTTGGGATCAACATTTCTTGGGGGACAAAAAAAAATAAGAGAGAAGAGGGTTAGGAGAGAGAAAGAAGGGAAAAGAAAAAAAGAGTGAGAGAGAGAGAAGAAAAAAGGAGAATGAGAAGAGAGAGAGAGAGAGAAAAGAAGAGAAGAGATACCCCATAGATGGGGTAAGGAGATTGAGGGGGGTCAACATTTATAACATTTATAAATCGAACACCTCAGAAAAATAATTTATAGATTTAATATTTATTTATTTGGGGGGGGGGGGGGGTAGATGCACTAGATCAGTCTTTGAGCTTATTCCGCTATGCTACCCAT